>NC_083472.1:15408968-15506468 GCF_030014155.1 Tachysurus vachellii
TTTCAGCTTCTGGAGAAGCACTGTTGTACATGCATGCAGGGATTCACTCAAAACACATGCTGACACCTAAGATTGCATGAAAATGATCATACCACACGCAAATCATCAGATTTCCGAGTTTAAATCATATTTTTATCAACATATTGGCCTCTAATATGAATTTTTATATTATTTAGCATAAAATAATGTAAAAAAGCTTTTTTCCCAGATTTCTGACATAAACACACTATGTCCTATCATGTTTCATGGAATCAAGGTGAAACATCCCTTTTCAAGCTTGCCAGATGTGTGCTTATATAAGCTTGACGAAAAAGCACGAAAGGAAGGCACTAGAGCGCTGAGACTGCGGGAAACGCGTTTTCAGCTCCAGGAGAAGCACTTTTGAACATGCATGCAGGGATTCACTCAAAACACATGCTGACACATAAGAATGCATGAAAATGATCATACCAAAAAAAATCATCAGATTTTCGAGTTTATATCATATTTTTATCAACATATTGGCCTCTAATATGACTTATTATATTTTATATTATTTAGCATAAAATAATGTAAAAAAGCTTTTTTCCCAGATTTCTGACATAAACACACTATGTCCTATCATGTTTCATGGAAACAAGGTGAAACATCCCTTTTCAAACTTGCCAGATGTGTGCTTATATAAGGTTGCACGAAAAACCACGAAATGAAATCGCTAGAGCTCTGAAAATGCGGGAAACGAGATTTCAGCTCCTGGAGAAGCACTTTTGAACATGCATGCAGGGATTCACTCAAAACACATGCTGACACCTAAGAATGCATGAAAATGATCATACCACAAACAAATCATCAGATTTTCGAGTTTAAATCATATTTTTATCTACATATTGGCCTCTAATATGAATTATTATATTTTATATTATTTAACATAAAATAATGTAAAAAAGCTTTTTTCCCAGATATCTGACATAAACACACTATGTCCTACCATGTTTCATGGAAACAAGGTGAAACAGCCCTTTTCAAGCTTGTCAAATGTGTGCTTGTATAAGTTTGCAAGAAAAAGCACGAAAGGAAGGCACTAAAGTGGTGAGACTGCGGGAAACGCGTTTTCAGCTTCTTTAGAAGCACTTTTGTACATGCATGCAGGGATTCACTCAAAACACATGCTGACACATAAGAATGCATGAAAATGATCATACCAAAAAAAATCATCAGATTTTCGAGTTTAAATAATATTTTTATCAACATATTGGCCTCTAATATGACTTATTATATTTTATATTATTTAGCATAAGATAATGTAAAAAAGCTTTTTTCCCAGATTTCTGACATAAACACACTATGTCCTATCATGTTTCATGGAAACAAGGTGAAACATCCCTTTTCAAGCTTGTCAGATGTGTGCTTATATAAGCTTGCACGAAAAAGCACGAAAGGAAGGCGCTAGAGCGCTGAAACTGCGGGTAACGCGTTTTCAGCTCCTAGGAGAAGCACTTTTGAACATGCATGCAGGGATTCACTCAAAACACATGCTGACACCTAAGAATGCATGAAAATGATCATACCACAAACAAATCATCAGATTTTCGAGTTTAAATCATATTTTTATCAACATATTGGCCTCTAATATGAATTATTATATTTTATATTATTTAGCATAAAATAATGTAAAAAAGCTTTTTTCCCAGATTTCTGACCTAAACACACTCTGTCCTATCATGTTTCGTGGAAACAAGGTGAAACATCCCTTTTCAAGCTTGCCAGATGTGTGCTTATATAAGGTTGCACGAAAAACCACGAAATGAAAGCGCTAGAGCTCTGAAAATGCGGGAAACGAGATTTCAGCTCCTGGAGAAGCACTTTTGAACATGCATGCAGGGATTCACTCAAAACACATGCTGACACCTAAGAATGCATGAAAATGATCATACCACAAACAAATCATCAGATTTTCGAGTTTAAATCATATTTTTATCAACATATTGGCCTCTAATATGACTTATTATATTTTATATTATTTAGCAAAAAACAATGTAAAAATGCTTTTTTTTCGAGATTTCTGACATAAACACACTATGTCCTATCATGTTTCATGGAAACAAGGTGAAACAGCCCTTTTCAATCTTGTCAAATGTGTGCTTGCTTATGCAAGAAAAAGCACGAAAGGAAGGCGCTAAAGTGGTGAGACTGCGGGAAACGCGTTTTCAGCTTCTTTAGAAGCACTGTTGTACATGCATGCAGGGATTCACTCAAACAAGGTGAAACATCCCTTTTCAAGCTTGTCAGATGTGTGCTTATATAAGATTGCACGAAAAAGTACGAAAGTAAGGCACTAGAGCGCTGAGACTGCGGGAAACGCGTTTTCAGCTCCCGGAGAAGCACTTTTGAACATGCATGCAGGGATTCACTCAAAACACATAAGAATGCATGAAAATGATCATACCACAAACAAATCATCAGATTTTCGATTTTAAATCATATTTTTATCAACATATTGGCCTCTAATATGAATTATTATATTTTATATTATTTAGCAAAAAACAATGTAAAAATGCTTTTTTTTCGAGATTTCTGACATAAACACACTGTGTCCTATCATGTTTCATGGAAACATGGTGAAACATCCCTTTTCAAGCTTGTCAGATTTTGGGAGGTTGAAAACAAATAAGGTTGCACGAAAAACCACGAAAGGAAGGCGCTTGAGCTCTGAGACTGCGGGAAAGGCGTTTTCAGCTCCTGAGAACCAGTGTTGTATATGCATGCAGGGATTCACTCAAAACACATGCTGATTCCTAAGATTACATGAAAATGATCATAGCACACACAAATCATCATATTTTTATCAACATATTGGCCTTTAATACGAACTATTACATTTTATATTATTTAGCAAAAAATAATGTAAAAATGCTTTTTTTCCAGGATTTATGACATAAACACACTGTCTCCTATCATGTTTCATGGAAACAAGGTGAAACATCCCTTTTCAAGCTTGTCAGATTTTGGAAGGTTGAAAACAAATAAGGTTGCACGAAAAACCACGAAAGGAAGGCACTAGAGCCATGAGACTGCGGAAAACGCGTTTTCAGCTCCTGGAGAAGCACTTTTGATCATGCATGCAGGGATTCACTCAAAACACATGCTGATACCTAGGATTGCATGAAAATGATCATACCACATTTAAATCAATCGATTTTCGAGTTTAAATCATATTTTTATCAACATATTGGCTTTTAATACGAACTATTATATTTTATATTATTTAGCAAAAAATAATGTAAAAATGCTTTTTTTCCGAAATTTATGACATAAACACACTGTGTCCTATCATGTTTCATGGAAACATGGTGAAACATCCCTTTTCAAGCTTGTCAGATTTAGGGGGTTGAAAACAAATAAGGTTGCACGAAAAACCACGAAAGGAAGGCGCTAGAGCCCTGAGACTGCGGGAAACGCGTTTTCAGCTCCTGGAGAAGCACTTTTGATCATGCATGCAGGGATTCACTCAAAACACATGCTGATACCTAAGATTGCATGAAAATGATCATACCACACACAAATCAATCGATTTTCGAGTTTAAATCATATTTTCATCAACATATTGGCCTTTAATATGAACTATTCTATTTTATATTATTTAGCATAAAATAATGTAAAAAAGCTTTTTTTTTTTTCGAGATTTCTGACATAAACACACTGTGTCCTATCATGTTTCATGGAAACAAGGTGAAACAGCATTTTTCAAGCTTGTCAGATGTGTGGTTATATAAGGTTGCACGAAAAACCACGAAAGGAAGGCGCTAGAGCCCTGAGACTGCGGGAAACGCGTTTTCAGCTCCTGGAGAAGCATTTTGATCATGCATGCAGGGATTCACTCAAAACACATGCTGATACCTAAGATTACATGAAAATGATCATAGCACACACAAATCATCATATTTTTATCAACATATTGGCTTTTAATATGAACTATTATATTTTATATTATTTACCATAAAATAATGTAAAAAAGCTTTTTTTCCGAGATTTCTGACATAAACACACTGTGTCCTATCATGTTTCATGGAAACAAGGTGAAACAGCCTTTTTCGGATGTCTGCTTATATAAGGTTGCACAAAAAATGCTTTCCGAATGAGCTAGAGGGCTGAGAGTAAAGGAATAGCGTTTCAGCTCTTGAAAACGCTATTCCGTTACAGCTATGTCATCAACTGCAGCATTCACTCCCACTACACACCTGTGTATGACTATGTCATTAAAGGTAACAACATAGCATATTCAGAAGCACAAAAGGCTTCAGGACCTGGCACCAGGTCAGAATGTCAGACAGGGAATTTGGTGTTCACATGAAGGTCAAATCATTGCACCCACCGCACTCTTAAACATTTTGATTCCAGATGCTTATGGATTTGACCATTGCCCAAGAAGTGAGGTTATAAGAAAAATCAAGCAACAAGGTATATAAGATATTGATAACCATTCAGTGATTCAATTTAAACGCTATATAGTGTAAGAAGATTGAAGTATGGATCTGCACTGTAGGTAAGAACAATTGAGATAGGACTTATAAGTCCCACGGGGGGAATATGGAAGAATTTTATTCATCGAGCTATGTAGAAACAATTTCAGGATGGAATTTAGCTAGGTGTCTGTGTGTGCGCACAGGTACTCGTGTTTGGTATATTGTAGCTTAATGTGTCCAATGTATGTGCATTGAAATGTATCCATATATGGTAATGTAGCCTAGACCTAAGAAGGGTGGCCCCACAGGTCCTATATAGTCAAGGGGGCCCAAGATATGAAACAGATGTTGGAATGACGTGTAGGAATTGTGGGCATTTTTTTTATAAAATAATGCAAAAATACACCATGGACTAGGGGAAAGGTGAGATGGGGAGAAGAAGCATACATCAAGAGTCAAGTGTTATACTGTGCACAGGCCATTAGAAGCAAGCAGGTCCTAGGCATAGGTCATCAAAAGTAGTAAATGATTAACCACCCCTATAGGCTAAGAATACACAGAAACCAACACACACACACACACAGAGGCAGAAAGGACACGCGCACACAATATTAAGGCCCAAAACTGAGCAGAAGGGTTTTAATAGTGAGATGCAAAATCATAAGGAGTCACTTCTTAATATAAAATGGTTTGACAGCATAGCGAGGAGGATATTGAGTCTTTTTGTTAACACGCCATGGAGCTTGAGTAGCCTGAGTGCGTGTGGATGGAGTTGGAAGAGTCTGAGTAGACTTGGTAACAACTGTAGCAGTCTGTGTTGAGACATCGACCCCCTTAGCAGCAGATGTGTCGCTGGGTCGACCACGACTCTCCATATCCTGGATATAATGAGTAATGACCTCAGTGAGAAGATCAGCAGTAGGTGACGGTGTAGAAAGTTCAGTTTCATCCAAAAGGTGTGCTACCCATGCGGAGATTGAAGCTAGAACACACCACAAATAGAGCCTCAGCAAGCATATACAAATACTCTGGCCACTGGGTTAATAAGTAAACCAATGACTACTACACACCATATCCAAAGAGACTGAACAGTAGAAGAACAGGTTTGAATCATATAGAAGAGAAAAATGCTGGAGTACAAGAAAATCCATAGATACCCATGAACAAGTGTGTTATGTTGAGTTGTGTTGAAGAAGACCACAGAAAAGAGAATGAGTCTAAAAGCACATAAAACCAACTTATAAGCTCCATGGCCTGATGACGTAGGCCCAAGGACTATGGGGATGGGGCCCCTCGGTTGGAAAATAATGGGAATTTAGAGGGCCTAATGCGTGGGCAAAATATTGACCCAATGTATGGGCAAAACATTCCAATTTGGAAATAATGGTAATTTCTTAAGCAGGCGAAACTGTGTACGTGAGCGGTATTATGATTGGATAACGAAGGGGGTATGGCAAAAAGGGGGGCATGTCAGAACTGTATATAAGCTTACTGCAATCAGCAGTGCTTCGGTGCAAGTCTCGTCTACTGGACAAACTTGTATCCCTGGTACCAGCTGGTTAATTGCTGTCTATACGACTGTCAATAAACCTACCTCAACTGAATCCAGTCTTCGTGAGTTTGGCTGATCATTTCTTTGAATTTTTACTTAGAACTGTTGTTTAAACTTATAGTCAGATTGCAGGAGCTAGCCTGGGCCAATGTAGGTTGGAGTCGGTTTTCTCCTACAGAATATATGGGGAACCTAAATATTGGCTACGATGAGTTAAATCGGGAGTTGCTCTGCATACAGGCTCAGGCTGCTATTGCATGATAATAAAAGCCTTATTCCTCTGGCAACAAAACCCGAGTCTTCGTGTGATTCCTCCAGCAAGAAATGCGGAATCGTGTTTTCAGCGCCTGAGAAACACTTTTGTACATGCATGCAGGGATTCACTCAAAACACACGCTGATACCTAAGATTCCATGAAAGTGATCATTCCACACACAAATCTTGTTTTTTAAGCTTTAATCATATTTTGATCAATATATTGGTTTTTAATAAGAATGATCATATTTTGTATTAGTACCATAAAATATTGTAAGAAAGATTTTTTCTGAGATTTCTTACATAAACTCAACTATGTTGCATCGAAACAAGGTGAATAACCCCTTTTTAAGCATGTCAGACGTGCCCGAATATAAGGTTGCAAGAAAAATTACACCAAGTTACGTATATACTACACAATGTTACGTATAAAACCTGGTTTTATAAACCCTGAGAAGGGAATTTGTGTCTGAACCTCTGTGTGCACACACAGGTTGTCCAGTCATCCTGCAGGCCTACTGTCCCCCACCCCATGAGCCAGTGGAATAGGAGAGTCTGCATTTGCTTTGCCCAGTAAGAGCCTTGAGGACGTATGTCCACCGCTCTAGCTTGTGGCATAACTCCTCCACCCTTTTGTCTGTTTTGGGGGCCGGAATAGGGGTAAAAAAGGGGTAAAGCCTGGCGCACTGGGTAGTGGAGGCCATTAATCAGGCGTATGAGGTGAGCTGTCTTGCCTCGCCTCTCGGCATCAGTGCTCACTCTATATCTATATACTTTATATCTACAAACTGAGTGGAGCCGGTCGAGGACATTTCGCTCTCATTGGTGAACAGCGTGTGGTTTTTGTCCAATGCTAACAATGCTTAGCTACACGAGCTAGCGCATCGTGCTGAACAGGGTTTGTGAGCCACGTTTGGTGAGCCGGAGAGTCACAGTATAACAGACGATTTCAGACTACGGGACATCTCCTCGGCTATGTGGATGGACGTTTTGTTAATCGGAGGATCAAAAGTAGTGAGTGGGAAGCTAAGTCATTGCTATTAAACTCTTTAGCTGAGTTGTATTAAGTGCACCAACGGGCCCCAACAACAAGAGCTTTAAGTACTGTTGAGTTTGTTGTTTTATTGATATAAAAAGCACTGTTTTACACGTTCTTTTATTCTATTGGAAGGCCTTTCGGATGCTATGTTTGATGTTCAGTTATATTTTTGAGAATTTATTGTTGAAGCTGGAGCCTAACTATTTCAGGAAATAATTAATAAATTCTTATTTTTTTATATTTTATCATAACTGGGTGTAGTGGAAACTCATTCACACACACACACACACACACACACACACACACACACACACAAACAAGCAGTTTAGGATATAGTACTATTATTGTATTTTCATGTTCTGGTGATATACATTACGCACTGCTCACTACAAGTAAGGCACCGCACTACTGAATATTAATAGATTTTTTTTGTTGGTCACCTTAAATACTATTTCCCTTTTTTGTTGTAAATCTACTTAGGTACAGGGAGATCAGTCAGTTCACCATCCCACCGCTGATCCTGTTGCGCCACTGCTATACATATTATATGTTATCCCTAAGTAACTAGCTAGTAGAGATGAGCCGGATACTCGGCTGAAACAAGTATCCGGTACGGATAAAGCACTTCTGCCGAGTACGAGTATTATACGAGTAATACGAGTCAATATCTGTGCTCGGATTGAATGAAAATCATCATTGGGTAGTTGATTGGGACAGTGTTCTGTGATAGGCTAGTTACAGCGCCCCTCCCCTACACACATACAGATGTATTGTGTTGCTGTGTCTCGCTCTGCTCACTCACAGTCACACACAGAACAGCTCTCTGTCTCTCCCTCAGTCACTCGGGTTCGCGGGTCTTTTCCGTTAATGTTTAGGGTTTCTTCAGCTTTTTACTTCGGGTTGTAACGTTAATAATACCTACTTACTAAGCAGTAGAGTTCTGGTAAACTCACATTGCGTCTCTGCCTGTCGGAGATTTTTTTTCTTTTTTAAACCTTCAGCTGTCTCTAACCAGTAACCAGACACTGAGTGTCTGACACGTTTTTGCTGTATTTCATAAAAACATAAAGGTAGTAAGCTAGTGTTATAAATATTACAAATTAATTATTACCGGTTAAAGCCCCGCCCATTTCAAGATTATTACCGGTTAGGCCCCACCCACTCCGAGTACAGATACGGATACAGATAATTCATATGGTTAACAGATACGGATACAGATACAGATAATGCTGTACTCGCTCATCCCTACTAGCTAGTCAGGTGGTATTAGCTGTGGACTGTAGTTGTCTATGTTTCAGGCGACACCCACCAGTGAAAAAGGCATTATATTTTTATTTGGCTGTTTAACTAAAGAACAATTGGTAATTGGTTACGACACTCAGCACACTTATGTGTCTTATGTGTCTTGTTTATCCATGCCGCGCTGCCAATGGCACCATACCAATAAGATAAGATAATATACCTTTATTCATCCCACAATGGGGAAATTTCTCTGTTTCAGCAGCAAAGAGTAAGAAAATGCAAATATATAAAAAGAATAGAGACATAATATAATATACAGTATATACAAAACAAAATGTAGAAAAAGAGTACACGAGTAGTAGTTACACTCAAAGACATATTTCACATAGGTAATATTGCATGTTTTTAAAAAATTCTGTTATTGCACATGTTTAAAATATTTTGTTATTGTTTATTATTGCAGTTAAACAGTAATAACCATGTGTATTATGGTGACTGGTTCACTGGTAGCAGCTTTGATTGTAAAGTCTAATAGCAGCAGGGAGAAAAGACCGTCTGTATCGCTCCTTCAGACACTTAGGATGTAACAGTCTGTCACTGAAGGAGATGATCAGAGCTGAAACCGTTTCATACAGGGGGTGAGAATCATTCTCCAGCAATGATGATAGTTTTGCTACCATCCTCCTTTCTCCCACCTCCTGTACAGTGTCCAGAGGAATCCCCAGGACTGAGCTGGCCTTCCTGATCAGCTTGACCAGTCTCTTCCTTTCTGCAGTAGAGATACCACACCATAGAATATGGCTGAGGCCACCACAGAGTCAAAAAAGGTCTGTGTTGGAAATTTCTAATCTTAAGATGTTCATAAGGCTTTGTCCTTCTATGCTTGTACCCTGTATGCGTCATGACCAGAGACTGACATCGTCATCAGTAGGTTTTGTTAAGATTATGACAAGGGACTGGGAACGAGTTGTCCATAAACAATGTCCAATAAGTCCTCTAGAAGACCTTGGCCTGGTCAGATTAGCTTGGTCAGGAGATGCGTGAGGTAATTTTGAGCCAATGACAGATGATGTTTTGCTTTTACATATCTTTGGGTTTCTTGAGTTCTGTCAATAAAACCTTGATGTAATCAATGATCTTGGCCCTTCATCCCTCATGCTACATGTGGAGTGTTGGGTCCTGCTGCGCAGCTGAGCACAATAAATTGTGTAACCTTTTTACTCTTGCTCGTGTCTATCAGTGTTATACTTTATTCTTTAAATCTCTCTAACCTCGGAACTTCCACAACAATTTGGCGTTGTCGAGCAGGATTCCGCGCTTGAGAGTCGACTTCGGGGATTCCCGGGGAGGCTTGTAGCGCTCGAGCCTTGAAGGCCGTTAACTTCACCTCGAATCGCAAAATTGGCCATGAGCGTGAGAGGACTCAGGAGTTCACCGTGAGCCGCCTCAACGCCGGAATCAAAAGTAATTGGACGCGTGGAAGGTGAGAGGATTTATTTTATTCTAATTGTAAGGTTGTAAGGGTTTTTTTTTTCCAGAGAACCCTAGTTAAATTTATTAGTGTTGAATCGTAAAATTATATTGTTGGTTGTCTCTGTGTAGAAAGGGCTGAAAAGACAGGATTTAGACCTGGATCTGTCGACAGGTCAGGGACCTGAATAGGCACCTAGTGCAAGGCCTAGAAATAAAAAGTAAAGCATGGCACTAATCCGGGATTAGGTGCTAAAGGTGTCTTGGTTGCGAGGTTTTCGGAAAACCCGCCGCTAAGAGCTGACGAGCTCGGCGTAGACTCTCCGGAGAGCAAAGCAGGTTAGGGGAACAAAAGAAAAGGCCAAAACAAAAGATAAAGCACACACACATATCACAGAGAACAGGCGTTCTGACACAGAGACTGTCAACAATAAACTAAGATAGTCATGGGCAACAGTAGATCTAAGAGCAAACTCAGTACAAACATAGTGTGTATCACTGGACCTAATGTGAATTTTATGAGAACTAATTATGGTCCTGATTCTGTGTCACAACTAATGTGGTGGGTGATGGAATGTGGCTTCCCAGACGGCGGCAGTTTTAGCCTGAAACAGTTAGACTTGCTGAGAGGTAACCTGATCCAAATTGAAAGAGATAATGCCAGAAAAAAGAAGAGAAAGAGGGTAGAAGTAAATTGGACAGCTTTTCAGATGTGGAGATCAGAGGCAGAGAAAAGGTTGAGAAAATCACAATCTGCCCCAAGGAGATTATCTACACAGTATTTACAAAATACACAAAATACACAAAGTACATTAAGGAGCTCACAAAGTCTCCAGTGTCTTAAGTCTTTTTCAGATGATCCTGACCTGGATGGACCGCCTCCTCGACCCCGTCTGGCAGTGGCTGTGTCAACACAGGTGTTCACGGATTCAGGAACACACCCACAACCGGAGCCAGCCCACACAGAACCAGAAACAAAGAGTCCTCCCACGGAAACCGTGAAGAAGTGCCCACTCCCTCCACCCTCCCAGCCGATCGCGGATTGCACACGTCAGAGGGAGAAGCAGAAGGAGAATGCTGATCCTGGACCAGTTGAAGAAAAGGCTTCAACTTCAGAGGTCAAAGAGCAACTTCAGAGTGTGATTACAATGCCCATGGTGGAAGTAGCTGGACCAGATGGAGACCCCATGCTAGTACACCGTCCCTGGACACTAAAGGACATTGAACATGCTCATGAGCACCTCCCCGACCCAAGAGAAGTCGGGGGGAAAAAGTTCGGTGTGGAGTTGGAACGTTTTTGCAAGGAATTTCGTCCCACCTCACTTGAACTGAGGCGCCTGCTGGGAAGAAAACTAGCAGCGGACATAAGGCAAATCAAGTATGTATGGCCGGATGAGAATCTGTGCATGAGGCATCCAGATCATGCGAACTCGAGGAATGCGGCGTACTCCAATTTCATAATGGAATTACATGAAGCGTGCAGGGAGGCTTTCCCAGTGAAGATGGATATGACAAAGATTGCGCTTTGCAAACAAGAGGAAGGAGAAAACGTTGCGCAATATCTCCATCGCCTCACTGACATACACAACGCGCACAGCGGCCTCACTCCCCCACCTGATATGAGTGAGGGGGCAGTGACAGCATACGAGGCGCACTTGAGAAACAGCTTCATGAATGGACTGATTCCAGAAATAGCTGACAAGGTGAAAAACCTATGCATAACATGGGACACTGGAAAACTGAGCCTCATCGAACGACATGCTCTACATGCAGAGAAACTGCTCGCACAACACAAGCAGGAGCAGGAAAAGAAGAAAGAAGCACAAACACACAGAGTCCAGCTGACAATGATGCAAGCCGTGGCAGGGTCTCGAACACATCGAGGAAGAGGGAGAGGTCGAGGAAGAGGCAGAGACAGAGGCCGAAGAGAGAGAACGGGAGACAGTGGATGTTTTATTTGCGGAGGAGAAGATCACTGGGCAAGAGAATGTCCTAAGAAACACGACGAAGAAACTGCATGACAATCAGCATCTCAGGTCAGGGTCGAGGAGGTCAGTCCTGAAGGGATGGGTGAGTCAAAATCTTTGATGCTTTGCAATGAAGAAAAGCTTTAGCTAACCTCTGATTCTGACTTAAATGCTAAAGTTTTGAATGCAATTGATTTTCTTGAGAAGAAACATACTCCACAAGGCACATATGCAAAGTACAGTTTAGATGCCTATAAGCACATGCCAATACACACATTAAATGTAGAAGGGACAGACATTGTGTTTTTAGTAGATTCTGGTGCAGGAAACTCTGTGATCAAAGCACATGAGTTGAGTGAGAGGCCAAAAATGAGTGGTATATCCCTGAATTCAGTCGGAGCATCTGGGATTATCGTGAAAGAAAAATTTACAGCACCCTTAAGGTGTGTTGGGGATAACCAACAGCCATTCACAATTTCTTTCCTGCTATCTGAATGCTGCCCTATTAATCTGATGGGCAGGGATTTGATTTGCAAATTGGGAATAAACCTAATTAGCACTCCAAATGGATTGAAAGTGTGTACAAGTCAAACAGGTGAATTTCAGGGCGTTAAGTGGGACCCCAGACCTCTGTTGTATGTGTATGAGTGGGAACTCAGCACCTCTGCCGTGAATTCAGTGAATCAAGCTCTCACAGATAAGGCCCGTGATATTACTAACCCTACTCGCACACAATAGATGGACACACGTGATCTGCACTGCACAGCACACACACACATAGGGCCAGATGTAGTTTATGAACAAGAGTGGTTTGAAAAACAAAAAGAAGCCGAGGAGTTGTTGTTGAAGAATTTGTATTGGGACAATCACAGATGTACTGCAGAAGTGAGTCTGTCTAAAATACATGTAAAGCCGGGGAAGGCCCATCCGTTCACTATAGAGAATTCCCGCCCACATGTGTCTCTAGCTAAAGGTGAAACAGAGAAGTGGGAAGATTTAGGAAAATGGACATTAAAGTGTGTTGAAGCTGGTGATTGGAAGCCCAGTTCAGATCCCACAGTGTTGTACAGTGAGAAAACTAAAGCCTATTGCATGTCCTTGAATTGGGTAGCTTTTGTTGACAGAACAGTTGAGATAATGCCACAGACAGACACAGATGTACTGAAAACAATGTGGCAGATGACACACATTTCTGGGGAAGACCCCCGATTACAAGCAGTTCCCAGAGAACTTTGGGCAACAGGGAAATATGATGTAGGTCTAATCAAAAATTGTGCACCGGTGCAGATAACACCTAAATCAGATTACAGGCCTTGCAAAACACAGTACCCCTTAAAGCCAGAGGCCATTAAGGGTATCACACCGGTATTTAATTCACTGCGTAAAGCTGGTGTGATTGTTCCATGTGAAACCTCTCCAGTAAGAACACCTATCTTTCCTGTGAAAAAAATTAGGCCTCTGGGAGAACCAGAGGAGTGGTGCTTTTTCCAAGATTTGCAAGTAGTGAATGATGCAGTAATTTCAAGAGCTCCAAATGTGCCAAACCCTTACACAATCTTGTCTCAGATTCCACCAGACAGCAAGTGGTTTTCTGTAGTAGACATAGCTAATGCTTTTTTCAGTGTACCAGTTCATCCAGACAGCCAGTTTTGGTTTGCATTTTCCTTCAATGGAAAACCGTACACTTTTACCAGATTGTGTCGGGGTATTGTGAATCTCCTACTATCTACAACGAAGCCCTTAAGAACAGTCTAGAATCTCTGACTCTGACCCCAGGGTCAGCAATTCTTTAATGTATGGACGACTGCATGATTGCAGCGCCATCCAAAGACCAATGTGAAAAAGACACTATTGCGTTGCTTTGTCATCTAGCAAAGGAAGGTCACAAGGCGAGCTTATCAAAGCTGCAGTTTGTACAATAACAAGTAAAATTCTTGGGACATCTGATATCAGAACAAGGCAAAACTATTGAGCAGAACAGAGTTGCAGCAATCCAAAACATCCCAAAGCCTAACACAAAGAAACAACTGATGTCATTTTTAGGCATGTGTTCTTATTGCAGGACCTTCATACCCAACTATGCAGTACTCGAGACGCCCTTGAGCGCAATCGTTCATGGGAAAGGCCTACAGGCCCACAGTGCACTGATTTGGACACCAGAGGCAGAAAAAGCCTTTGTAAAAAAATGGCTCTACAAACCACAAACATTAGGGATTCCAGACCCAGATAAGCCATTTGTGCAAACAGTGGATGAGAAAAATGGGTGTATGACATCAGTGCTACTACAAAATCATGGGGGGAAATTAAGACCAGTAGCCTATTTCTCAGCTAAATTGGATCCAGTAGCAGCAGGCCTGCCTATGTGTTTAAGAGCAATAGCAGCAGCTGAAAAAGCAGTCAATGCTTCTAGGGATATTGTGGGGTACAGTGATCTAACTCTTTTAGTACCACATGCAGGGTCACTTCTTCTCCTGGAACAGAAAACAGCACATATGTCTGCAGCACGGTGGCTGAGATATCACACTATTTTGCTTGACATGCCAAATGTGAAAGTAAAACGCTGTACTGTATTAAACCCTGTGACTCTTCTCCCCACAGAAGCAGATGGAGAACCACACAATTGTGTTGCAGTTGTAAATGACATTTGCAGTCCTAGGTCTGATTTGCAGGAGATGCCGTTGCAGAATCCAGATCTTGAGCTTTTTGTGGATGGATCAGCCTTCAGAGATCAGAAAACAGGCCGCAACTGCGTAGGGTATGCAGTAGTTACAAAACACGAAACACTTAAAGCAGAATCATTACCAGAGCATCTCTCTCCACAGGCAGCCGAGTTGGTTGCTTTAACAGCAGCTTGCAAGTTGGCAAAAGACAAGACTGTCACTATTTATACTGACAGTAGGTATGCATTTGGAGTAGTTCATGATTTTGGTACTTTGTGGAAACATAGAGGTTTCCTGACTTCATCAGGTAAAGCGATCACGCACAATGGCCTGATTTCTGAGCTCCTGGATGCAATCCTACTTCCAAAATGCATTGCTGTATGTAAGTGTGAAGCACACACTGGGAGAACTGATCCTATTTCACAGGGTAATGCCCAGGCGGATGCAGCAGCAAAATCAGCTGCACAGAAAATTTCTGTGAATGCCGAAACTTTGTGTATGTTGAAAATATGTACTCCCACAGCTGATCTCAAAGATCTTCAGTCACAATCTACAGCGGAAGAGAGAGCCACTTGGAGGAAAACAGGAGGTGTGGTAAGAGATGGGGTTTGGTACGGCCCAGATGACAAACCATTCCTGCCAAAGAAACTGTTTCCATTCTATGCTAAATTGGCGCACGGGCAAGACCATGCGTCAAAAGGGGGGATGTATAACAGTGTCTCTAGATACTGGCACACTAAGGGCTTTGCTAACTATTCCCAGAAATTTTGTGAAAAATGTATAGTGTGTGCAACTAACAATACTGGCCGAGGCGTTAAAGTCTCCCAAAGTGCCCATCCTCCGCCACAGCGACCATTTGAACACCTACAGATGGATTTCATTGAACTGACACCCAGCGAAGGAAAAAAATGCTGTCTGGTGATAGTGGATATGTTCTCTAGGTGGGTGGAAGCTTTCCCCACTTCCAAACAGGATACAAGTGCGGTAGCTAAAGCACTCCTGTCTGAAATTATCCCTCGTTGGGGAATCCCTGACAAAATCGGTAGTGACAATGGAACTCCCTTTGTAAACCAAACACTTCGACGGGTGGGAGAGTACTTGGGTATAGATCTCAGACAACACTGTGCATACCACCCTGCCAGCGGAGGGGCAGTAGAGCGAGAAAATGGAACACTGAAAAACGAATTGGCCAAATGCTGTGATGAAACAGGCCTATCATGGGTAAAGGCCCTCCCAATCGTGTTATTATCCATGAGAACAAGAACCAGGGGGAGAGTGAATTTAAGCCTGTTTGAGATACTGTTTGGCAGACCCCCAAATACAGGAATTGAGCCTAGACACACACCCAGATTAACCACAAGCCAGTGTAAAGATGTAATGCTGTGTTATTGTGCAAACTTGTCCTCTATTTTGTCTCAAATCCATAAGCAGGTGAAGGAAGCACTGCCCAAGGTGACGCAAACAGATCTACACAATCTCAAACCAGGTGACTGGGTGGTGGTGAAGGATTTCAGGAGGAAAAGCTGGTGAGCCAGGCGGTGGCTGGGACCATTTCAGGTACTTCTGACCACGCAGACTGCGGTGAAGGTTGCAGAGAGAGCGACGTGGGTCCATGTTAGCCACAGCGGGTCCCTGAGCCAGAGGAGAAAGCAGCATCTGACAACTGTTAAGAAGAACAAAAGGGAGCATCAGGGCACCTCTCCCGTGAGCTCCAACTGACTCTCTACGACGCGTAAAGTGTCTGAGTCAGAAGAAAACAGAAGAAACACCGGTATAACACCTACTCTCCAACACTGAGAAGAAAAGAGTAACATCAACATCGACTTTTTCATCTGAAAAGAGTAACATCGACACACACACAAATGTGAACACAAATGTTAATGAAATTAATAAGATTAATAAACTAAGTGAAAGAGGTAAATGTGACACTTCCGATAGTAGACGATAGTAGACGGCTATACAGTATTACATACTGACTACGGCCCCAGACTGACATACACACGCACACAAAGGTCTGACTTCAAAGGACGATTCAAATAGGCAAGGTGGAAGCTCCTGTGAAGATGAGGAGCCTTGTTAACTATCACCCTAGAATCCTAGGGACCATTGGCATCTTCATGATCTGCCTGTTAATAAAAGAGAATTCAGAAAAAACTCCAGAAAATCCCACTTCTATTAGAAGCCGCAGAGATGTGTATGAAAACACTTACTGGCAACTCGCCAACTACACTGCCAAAATGATCACAAATGAGTCCTGTTATGTGTGCATGATGGTCCCCACGTCTGCAAGCAAACACACAATGATTCCCATGAAAAGTAATGGTAGTGAACTGAAGGCCATAGCCCAATACTGTAAAAGTTCTTACTGCATGTTTAAGCAAGATGCGTATGGAGTGACAAATGGTACCCATTTAAGTCTGGTGATAAATTCACCAGCCTCCCTATGGTGTGAAGATGGAGGACCTGGGAGGACTGGTTTAACTAATGCCACTATATGTCTACGGACTCTAATGAGTGTGTTGAAACGAACACCCAAGGTAAATCAAACGAGAATTAACACATTCATTGCACAGCCTCCTCCTAAATTAAACTACACACACTGTTTTGTAGGAACAGGAAACATACCATTAGGTAATATCGCCAGTCAGAGATGCACTCACTTATATTAACCATATTTGGATGACGGGACCTGCCCACAGGCAGAGTGTTCCCTTATTCATCCATCTGACACCGGAACACTACTCAGGGCTGACGATTGGTATTGGGTCTGTGGTAAAAATGTGTATTTGGCCTTACCCCGTAACTGGGGGGGAGTATGTACTTTAGCAAGGTTTAAGTACCCTGGTGTGGTCATACTTCACTCACACTCACCCATAAAGCGGGCCAAAAGAGACGTTTCAGATGATGATTTTCCCCCGCCAGAACATAGACTAAAAAGTAAACTAAGTAAATTCTTTGATTCCATCTTCCCACAATATGGGATGACTCAGGTCTGGAATCAACTAGAAGTCACACATTATCGGCTTGCCACTTATATTAACTCCACTAATCGGGCAGCAGAGGGTATCAAACAAGAACTTGCCGCCCTTAGATTGACTACAACACAAAATAGAATAGCCTTGGATGTTTTATTAGCTAAAGAGGGAGGTGTATGTGCCATGATAGGAGATCAATGTTGCACCTTCATTCCCTCTAATGATGACGATCATGGGTCTATCTCCGATGCACTGCATGATATGCATAAAGTAGCAAACCAAATGAAACGAGATGAACACGGAGATAATAGTTGGGGACTTTGGTATACACTGTTTGGACAGTGGACTCCCTATCTATCATTGATAATCCCAGTGAGTGTGGTAGTGATCTTATTATGTTTGTTTGGCCCTTGCGCATATAAATGCATCCATCACATCATAATGTCCAACCTAACGACCAAACAACTTGTGAAACTAGACGATGTGGACAATGATACAGAATGGATTCCTCCATTCGACGATGACTATTTCACTGAATTTGACCAGACTGATCCAGAAAACAGACAAAGATGAATACGGACAGTAGAGACTTTTGACTTGTAGAAAAGTTACAATGAGATAGATGTTTAATGCTTTGCCTTTAACTGCATTTCTGTTTGGGTTCTGTCCCCACAAAAACAGCGTATTGTCCACTGAAGTTCATGTATTGTATGACGCATTCATGAAAACCTTACAAGGGAAATGATATGTTGATGTGAGATTATACATGATTCAACTTAGCCTAAGCCATATGAGAATATATTCATAACTGATTAAGTGATACTGATTAAGCAAATGATTAATAATACTGTGGATCAAGTAGTTGTTTATTAGTAATAGCATATATTATTTAGAGTCTAGATTTGGTTACAGATTAATGATTATTGAAATTTTGTGTATTGTCCCAGGGACAAAAGGGGGGAATTGTGTTGGAAATTTCTAATCTTAAGATGTTCATAAGGCTTTGACCAGACCAGACCTGACCTGACCAGAGACTGACATCGTCATCAGTAGGTTTTGTTAAGATTATGACAAGGGACTGGGAACGAGTTGTCCATAAACAATGGCCAATAAGTCCTCTAGAAGACCTTGGCCTGGTCAGATTAGCTTGGTCAGGAGATGCGTGAGGTAATTTTGAGCCAATGACAGATGATGTTTTGCTTTTACATATCTTTGGGTTTCTTGAGTTCTGTCAATAAAACCTTGATGTAATCAATGATCTTGGCCCTTCATCCCTCATGCTACATGTGGAGTGTTGGGTCCTGCTGCGCAGCTGAGCACAATAAATTGTGTAACCTTTTTACTCTTGCTCGTGTCTACTTCCACAACAGGTCTTCATTAGTTCTCCCTGCACTCCAAAAGACCTTAGACTGCTCAGCAGAAAGAGTCTGCTCTGTCCTTTCTTATAAATTACCTCAGTATTGTCTGTCCAGTCTAGTTTGCTGTTCAGATGAACACCCAGGTATTTGTAAGAGTCCACTCTCACAATGTCTTTTCCCTGAATGTTCACTGGTGGTAATGAACTGTCATCCGTCCTTATCCTCCTTGACCTTTCAGCAGCGTTTAATACGGTCAACCACAAGACTCTCTTGTCCACCCTCAGGAGTCTTGGGCTTTGCAGATCAGCTTGGGAATGGTTTGCTTCCTACCTGGAAGGACGCTCATATCAGTTAACATGGAGGGTAGTGACATCTGCTCCACGCAGACTCTCCACTGATGTCCCACAGGGCTCAGTACTTGGTCCTCTTCTTTTCTCCCTGTATACTCACTCTCTTGGTGAAGTTATTTCCTCACATGGGTTCTCTTACCACTGCTATGCTGTGGTAAGTGTGCTATTCAAGGTGGTGGAATGAACTTCCCCTAGAGGTCCGAACAGCTGAGTCACTGGCTATTTTCAAGCGGTGGTTGAAGACCTACTTATTCAGGAAACACTTCAACTAGCACTTCTTTCCTTGTCTTTTGCATTTAAAAAAAAAGACACTTTTTCATTGTAATTTTGAACAAATGTTTTAAACTCATGGTATCTTAAGTATGTAACCTAGTGAGCCAGCATTAATGTATCCAATGATAGAGATTTAAGCACTTGTACGTCGCTCTGGATAAGGGCGTCTGCCAAATGCTGTAAATGTAAAATGCTCTGATGACTCAGACGATGGCAGAGTCATCAGAGAACTTCTGCAGGTGACAGGTTGCTGAGCTGAACATGACGTCTGCAGTGTAAACGGTGAAGAGGAACAGGGCCAGAACCGTTCCGTGTGGGGCTCCAGTGTTGCAGACAACCATGTCAGACTCACAGTCATGAGTCCTCACATCAGAGAAGGGGGACTCGAGTCATATGACTTGACTCGAGTCAGACGTAAGTCACAAATTTGAGACTTGAGACTTGCTTGACAAATATTAAAAAAAAACTCGACTTGACTTTGACTTGAGACTTAACTCGGACTTGAGTTAAATGACTCGAAATAACTTTTTTTTAAATCTGTTTTTGAAAGCATGCAAGAGCGTAATCTAACCACGTGATGCAGCAGGCAAGCAGAGGGAGAGGGCGCACTAACTTATAAACCTTAACAGTCGTGACAAAACATGGAAGGCGCTATACCAAAAATAATTAAGTTCGGGTACTGGGATTTTGTGCAAGATGAGAAGAGAAAAATAGCAGTATGCAAGGCCTGCAAGACGAAGTCCACTATTTGGACATTTGAGATGGATAGGACTCCCTGCAGTTTTGGGCTGTGAACAGGCACACCCTCCCCTCTTTGTTCAAGGTTGCGGAAAAAGTTATGGCCATCCCTGTTTTCACCACCTGCTGCAATACCCTGCGCTCTGCAACAGAGCAGCTTCCATACCAGACTGTGACACAGCTGGTTAGGATGCTTTCTATTGCACAGCTGTAGAAGTTCACCAGGATATCTGAGGAAAGCTGATGTTTCTTTAGTGTCCTCAGGAAAAAGAGGCACTGGTGAGCCTTCTTGACCAGGCTGGAGGTGTTGGTTGTCCAGGACAGGTCCGCCAAGATGTGGATCCCAGGAACTTGAAGCTGGAAACGCACTCAACAGCCATCCCATTGATGTGGATGTTGTCATGTGTGCCTCCTGTCTCTTTCCTGAAGTCCACAATGAGCTCCTTTGTTTTGGAGGTGTTAAGGAGCAAGTTATTGTCATTGCACCATGTGGCTAGGTGCTGGATCTCCTCCCTGTGTTTGTTGGATCTCCTGGATCTCCTCCCTGTGTCCATCATTGTTGGTGATGAGACCGATCACTGTAGTGTCATCAGCAAACTTGATGATGGAGTTAGATCCATTCACAGGCCTGCAGTCGGAGGTGAAGAGGGAGTAGAGGAAGGGGCTCAGCGCACAGCCCTGTGGTACACCAGTGTTGAGTGTGATGGTGTTGGAGCAGATGGAGCCTGATCGAACCTGCTGGGGTCTGTTGGTCAGGAAGTCCATGATCCAGTTGCAAGTTGTGGTGTTAATGCCCAGATCTACTAATTTGGCTATTAACCTGGATGGAATGATGGTGTTAAATGCTGAGCTGAAGTCAACAATCAGCATATATGCATAAGTGTTCTTATTGTCCAAGTGTATGAGCACAGAGTGCAGTGCCATGGAAACTGCATCTTCTGTGCTCCTATTGCTGCAGTAGGCAAAATGCTGAGAGTCCAATGTGGATGGCAGAGAGTGAGCCAGGTAAGCCAGGACCAGCCCCTCAAAGCACTTCATGACCATGGGAGTCAGTGCTACAGGGCAGTAGTCGTTCAGGCACGTTGGGCTGGAGTGTTTTGGCACTTGGCACAATGGAAGTGCATTTAAAGCAAGTAGGAACAGCTGCTTTGGCAAGAGACAGGTTGAAGATGTCCGTGAAGACCCCAGCAAGCTGCTTAGCACATGCCCTGAGTATGCGTCCAGGGATGTTGTCTGGACCAGTGGCTTTGGGATCCGGCTCAGTGCGTTGCAGACATCTGTGGAGGAGAGTGTGATTGGAGGGTGGTCAGCGGAGGGTTTGAGCTTGGTGGCAGTTTCTCTGTTGTCTCTCTCAAAGCGAGCATAAAAGTCATTAAGCTCGTTCAAGAAGAGGACATCAGTGGCGGCAGGGGTGGAGTGGGGGATTTGTAATTGCTGATGACCTGAATGCCATTACCTGAATTCAGGTTAGCTCTGGATGTGCTGTAGGCCTGTGTGTCACCTGATCTGAAAGCAGTATTGCGTACAGGAGGCACACCTCCTTGTTCATCCATGGCTTCTGATTTGGGTATAGATGATCTGTTTCTGAGTAGTAACACTGTCTATGGTGGTGTTGATGTAATACAGTACAGAGGAGGTGTAACAATCAATGTCCGTGTGAGTGTCACTGGTGGCCTGGGATGCAAATGTACTCCAGTCTGTGTGTAGAAACCTTTCCTTGAGTGTGAAATCTGCTTCTGCGGGCCACACCTTGATGGTTCTCACTGATGGCTTCACTCGATTGATGAGGGGTGCATATTTTGGGGTGAGGAACAAAGAAAGGTGATCTGACTGTCCCAGGTGGGGGAGGGAGGTCGCAACGTAAGCCCCAGCTATGTTTGTGTATACAAGGTCTAAGGTTTTATTCCCTCTGGTGTGACAGGAAACATGCTGGTGAAATTTGGGGAGCTCTGCCTTTAAGTTTGAGTGATTAAAATCACCCACAACAATAAATGCAGCTTCTGGATGAACAGTCTGTGGTTTACTGATGGCCGCATAAAGTTCTTTCATAGCAAGCTTGGCATCAGCATTGGGGGGAATGTAAGCTGTTGCAATAATGGTGGAAGTGAACTCCCGCGGTAGATAAAACGGTCTGCATTTAAACATGAGAAACTCCAGGTTAGCTCAACAATGTCTCCCAACAATAACAGAGTTCATGCACCAAGCTTTGTTAACATAAATGCACAATCCACCGCCTCTGGCCTTACCGGAGCCATCTAATGTCCTATCCGCCCAGAGTGTGTGTCGTCCCGCTAGCTCAATAGCATTGTCCGGAATGCCGCTGTGCAGCCATGTTTTCGTTAAAAATCATCACATTGCAGTTCAACAGTTTCATGTTGAGTGATGCTGAATCGAATCTGCTCAATTTTGTTCACCAGTGACCGAACATTGGCGAGAAAGATGCTGGGTAAAGAGAGCCGGTGTGGTGTTAGCTTTAGCTTAGCTTTCACTCCACCATGCTTCCCCCGCCTTTGTTTACGGTCTCGAGGCCACTTGCGAGCACTTCCGCCAGGGCGGGGTAGAGTGAGTGGTCTCGGGTGTTCTGGCATTCTCAGGAAGGAGTTGAAGGTTGTCAATAAAACTGTCGGGAAGTCGAAAACCAATATCCAAAAAAAGAAATAAAAATTATATTTTTATATATATATATATATATATATATATATATATATATATATATATATTCAGTTGCTAAGGCATGCTGCTCTGCTCTATTGTTGATCCAGTTTTTTATATTATACCTGCATTTAATGCTGTGTTTAGTTTTTATGGTAGATTTAGGGAAAAGCCTTCAAATAAACTGTATGGTAAGGTGAATAAAAGCACATTTTATGTGGTCCATAGCAAACGGACATCCAGGTTAAAAACCTAGTTGTATAATGTATAAGAAGGGTCTGCTTACCTTTGCTGGTATTGTACCTGCAAAACACATGGATATGAATGAAAAGATCAAAAAATACATGAAGAAATTACATGACTGGAGGAGAGTTGCAGTGCCCTAACAAGGACATGTGTATTAAAAATGTATGCAAGAAAATGAAGGCTAGAATTGTCAGTGATGCGGGGTAAAAACAGACAAGGTGGAGCAAGTAACATGGCAAGGCAGGTGGGGGAGCAAGGGACACGGCGGCGCAGCCAGAGAGGGTCGAGCGATGTCCACAGATAAGCAGAAGGGCCGAGCGATGTCCACAGCCAAGCAGAAGTGCTGAGCAACGTCCACCACTGAGCAGAAGGGTCGAGCGACCTCCACAGCTGAGCAGAAGGGCAGAGCGACGTCTACAGCCAAGCAGAAGGGCCGAGCGATGTCCACAGCCAAGCAGAAGTGCTGAGCAACGTCCACCACTGAGCAGAAGGGTCGAGCGACCTCCACAGCTGAGCAGAAGGGCAGAGCGACGTCTACAGCCAAGCAGAAGGGCTGAGCGATGTCCACAGCCAAGCAGAAGGGGCGGGCGACATCCATAGCCGAGCAGAAGGGCCGAGCACAACCCCTGACACACCGCGGCCAGACCCACTGTCAGGACTCAGCCCGGACTTTGACCATGTGCTTTTGTGTATGTTTTGTGTCACATGTCTGCCCCACCCTTGTCTCTTCCTCCCCGCCTATGCACACCTGTTCCTCATGTGTCTAATTGTTGTGATTTGTATTTAGTTAAGCCGCGTTGCCTTGAGCAGCACGGAATACTCTGTTGTCTTTTGTTGTCGTCCTGTCTCTAGTCTGTGTCTATGTTTCATGTTCTCTTTTGTTTTTAATTAATAAATCCTGTTTTATTTTAGCTATTCTGCATTTGTGTCTATTTTATTCCCATGTCCCTGACACCCACTTCTCAAAAAGGGGTCCTTACAAAGTCCTTATAAATGCTCCTTAATAAATTATATTACTCAATACATTAATTAATAAATAAATAAATTACTCTCCTGTACTGTGTACTTAAAGGTGCTCATTATAATTTTTTTTTATAACTGGTCCAGATGCAGAAGATGTAAAGAAATTGAGTCCCTCTACTAGTTTATCAATACATGTATTGGAGACATAAAAAAATGCATTCTAATTTAAGAAAGAGGGACTCAATGGTACAGTAGTTTTCATTCTCAACAAATTCACATTCTTCCTGTTTGGAACTCTGAAAATGTGCACATTAATTTATAAGGAATGACCCATGAACTCAAATGGAATTGCAAAATCAGACTTCAAGACAATGCTAAACCTAAAAAGAACTTTTTAATAGCTTACACCAGATCATTTCTCAAAGCCTGTGAAAAACTTTGGCTTAAGCTGCTTCCTTCCATCATCAAGATTTAAGAAGACAACCTAGAATTATAAAAAAAACCACTTAACTTCTCAGGGTAGCTCAGGTAGACAGCATACATGAGCCCAAACATGGGCACATGTATGTGTGTGAGCACGCATTGTGTGTATCTCCCACTTTGGAAAAGATACATGATGAAAAACAAATCATTATTAGACCAAAAATGGTTTTAGTAATATCTAAAGCAGAGGTCACTAACAGGCGGACCGCGGTCCGTGTCCGGACCCAGAAGCTGTCCAATCCGGACCCAGACCTACGGCCAAAACAAAAGGTTATGATTTAAAACTTGACGTAGCGCTTCTATTTTAACCGGCGCAGCTTTTGCAATCTTTATGGTAGTGGTAGTGGAAACGCACAGACCAATTGCATGCGAGATAAGCCACTCAGCCAATCAAGTCTGTGCATTCCTGAAGTAAACACTGCGATTCAACAGTGCAAGACAAATGAGAGAGAATTAGAGTAAAGTTACACATGGAAGAAAGACATGTAGAAAACAAAGGGAGAGAAACAGACGAGTGAGACGGCGAAAGGGAGAGAAACAGACGAGTGAGACAGAGAAAGGGAGACCTATTTACGTTTACCTATTTTTGTAGAGTTTCAGCAGCTGAGGTGTATATTTTTTCTAGACCTGCACAGAATGAAAATGGCAGGTTTTGATATGTTATCCTGTGAAATTCTTTGTAGAGCTGCATTGGGAACAAAAGGACAGACAAACAGAAAATCTATATTAAACTACACAAGACCTTTCCAAATAAAGCAGTGCTGCAAAGATGACTGGCACTATGTGGGCCCTAATAAAGGTTTTTTACTCACTCGGGCTTCACAAAAGTTCAGCATCACAACGGTATCTTTTAGTTTGGCAATTGGAAGAGCTAATCACAATTTATTCACCCCAAAGAACAAAGGTGTGTTGCATATGCAATCATGTCTCTTTCTGCTACTGTCTTCTTAAATTGGTCCACCATCTCAAAGCTTTTAGTTTCCATAGTGTCCTTAGTTTGTCTACAAACCTATGCCATCCCTGGACAGTTTGTTCCTGTAGTTGCCCATTTTGAAGCGTAGGCTGTTCTTCCAACTCTTGTAAATTGTTGTGGCACCTTTTTCTTTTAGGCAGGGGTGTTTGGAACTAAAATAGGCTTTATGCTTATACATTTCAGCAGCCATTGCTTCTAATATGTTCTGTTTTTGATCCCTTGTCAACTTCAAAGTTTTCCCTCTGTCAAAAATGCAGTGTTGCCTTCTCTAAGAGAATACTTCACCTCATATGAGAATGGAGAAACACCTGAGGCTGGTGGCACCTGCTGAGAAACCTGAAAAAGCTCTGGTTACAGGGGACTCTTTCTTAAGGCATGTGAAATTAGCTAGGCCTTTAGGGGCTCCAGCAGCACTGGTTAGGTGAATTCTTGGAGCCAAGGCACCAGACATAGCAGGTAATCTTAGGATTTTAGGCAAGCATAGGTACTTTAAGGTAGTCTTCCACATAGGAACTAACGGAATACGCCTTCATCAGACAGAGATTACTAAGAGTAATATTGTAGAGGTTTGTAAATTTGCGAAGGCGATGTCCGATGCTGTAGTATGCTCTGGCCCCATCCCAATGTAGAATGGGGATGTAGCTTACAGCAGGTTATGGTCGCTGAACTGCTGGATGTCCAGGTGGTGCCCCGAAAACAATATGGGCTTCATTGATAATTTTTTTTTCTGTGTTCCTGAAACACTTGAACTAGCATGTTTTCCCTTGTTTGTTATGTTCATGTTTAAAAAAAATAACTGAACAGTTTTAGGTTGAGGGTATCCTAAGTCTGTCACCTAGTGAACCAGTGTTAATGTATTCATCTTAAAAGCACTTTTGTTTGTTGCTCTGGATAAGGTGGTCTGCCAAATGACATAAATTCAATTCAATTCAAGTTTATTTGTATAGCGCTTTTTACAATGGACATTGTCTCAAAGCAGCTTTACAGAACATAAACACAGAACAGAAGGTAAACATAAGGAGAAATATAAAGAATAAATATAATAAAAATTCAAGATATATAGTTCACAGTGTGTATGTATGTATGTATGTATGTATATGTATTTATCCCCAATGAGCAAGTATGAGGTGACTCAGGCAGCAGTGGCAAGGAAAAACTCCCTTAAATTGGTAAGGAAGAAACCTTGAGAGGAACCAGACTCAAAGGGGAACCCATCCTCACATGAGTGACACTAGAGAGTGTGATTACAAATATACAGTCAACAAATGTTGTATTGGTTTAAAGATCACATGGAGTTCAAATCTCCTCTTAGTATCACAGAGTCCAACTGGAGCTGGTAGAGCTGTAGATGTCTCAGGATTCTCACAAAGTCTGCCTCATCTCAGTGGAGGTCCAAGATCTTCATTGCATGGAGATGGTACAATGTCTGGATGACTCGGGATGGGTAGAAAGAGAGAAGATATCTGCAAATTCTCTAAGAAAATCGGTGTAGGGCCCTGGTGATCTGTACACGGTCGCAAGAACCGTGCGCAAGAGACATCAGGGATAGACATAGAGCAAGAGACATCAGGGATTTTTTTGTGTGCATGTGCGATAGTGTAACATTAAGGACAAGTACTTCAAAAGAATTAAATCTATACTGTGTTCTCTGGGTAACGGTAAGAAAATCACTGAAGATTGTGGCAACACCACACACTGTAAAAAATTTAAACTGGAAACTGCAAAAAAGTTGCCAGTAAAGTTCTGTAAAAATGTTATTAATTGCTGTAAAATGGACTGCAGCATTATACTGTAAAGCAATTTACAGTTAATTGTTGTTTGTAAAATACAGTACTTTGTTTATTTTACAGTAACAGAATTAAACTTATGAGTTATAGTATTTTTTTGTAATTCCAAATTACAGTATTTAGTTGGCAACTAGAGTTGCCAATAAAATCCTGTAAATTCCCCAAAACCCAAGATAATATTGTAATAGTTTTACATTAAAATGCTATAAAGAATTTACTACATTACACTGTAATATTATTTACCGATATAGTCCTATAAATACATGAGAATGAAAACTGAATTAAATGTAATTTACAGAATAATGCAACCAAAGTCAAAGCTGCTTCAAGAACAACATTTATTAAAACTGACAGCAAAGTACTTTCAAACAAATGCTGTTGTTTCAGCAAATCTTCCACTCAATCCTGAATATTCTATCTAAAACAATGGCATCTATAAAACATCTAAACAAGGTTTGTGTTACATTTAAGATCTTGTTGAATCTGTTATGGAACATAACATAACTTGTAGGTCTAGAAACACAAGTGTTCATTCACAGAACTGGCCTATTTAAAACATGTTTTGGTCTTAATGCATGAACAAGAACTTACATGCGTAACCCTTCAAAGTAGTTAATTTTCTGAGAAGAGTACACACGAGGGTTGACTTGTTGACATATATATATATATATATATATATATATGGTAAATATGTTGTAAATACATAATTACAGATAAATGAGTGGTAACAATGTACTTACTTTGGAGTATAAATAGGGCAATTAAAAAAAGACCATTACATACCAATGGTTTATATATATTGCATCATGGTGTCATCACAATACCTTACATCTTTGTAATTTTTGACAGTTCATGAGAAGATAATTATGTGTAAGTTGACAATACCAAGTTTGGACATATGCCCTGTACGTTCTACACATGTGTATAACATTTGTAAGAACAGTAGTGTTTGCTGTTAGTTATTATAAGTACACCTTAAGTGCCTGTCATTAAAACACTTAACTCATGCCTGTAAGTAGGGGTGTGCGATTTATATTGTCTGCGATAATATAGGAATTGTTGTTTCAACGATGTGCAATTTGACATTATCAAGTATAATGCGGAAAAATACATCTACAGAGTGCCCGCATAACATTGATGAAATCCAGCAAGAAAAAATACAACTAAAAATGTGATACTCATTTTATAAAGTAGTAAAAAAGACTTACATTTTAGACAGCATATTTCCTGTTTTGTCACCAACAAAAATAATTCCAAATGCAGCCATAGCACTGTTTTGATTCTCTGAGGAACATGAATTATGCAAAACAAGATGCAAACAAAGCTGCAAATCCAGCCACAACATTGGGGTGTGGATTCACAACCACCTGACCTTCAATACTCAGCATCCACTGAGTTGCAGTGAGGATTTCACCTAAAAATAATATTGAAAATAAGAAATATAAAATGTAAGAGAAAATACAACATTCAACATTTATTGAATAATTACAACAGATTTCAAAACATTGTTCACTACCTAGGATGATCAGACTTGGAGAGTCTGGAGGAGTGAAACTTTTTCAACATCAGCTACTGTTGCCGATACCTACAAGTAATAAGATGATAGAAAAACATTTTGTGACACATTATGTAATGAACACGGGACAGAGCGGACCCAATCGCAGGATAGCTAAAACAAACAGGGTTTAACAACAGAAAACACCAAATATGATGCGGACTAGAGACAGGACAAAACCACAGTAGATGCCGCGCTGCACAAGGCAACGTGGCACAATTAAATAGACAAGGTAATACAATGGGAAACAGGTGTGTGGAAGCGGGCAGGAAGAGACAAGGGGCGGGGAAGACACGTGATGAAGAACATAAACAAATGCACGTGGCCAGAGTCTGGGCAGAGTCCTAACAGAGCCCCCCCAAGGCGCGGCTCCTGACACGCCAATCCATCCAGACAGTCCCGACGGGTCCGGGAGGGGGGAGCAAGGCACACGGCGAGGCAGGTGGGGGGAGCAAGGCACATGGCAAGGCAGGTGGGGGGAGCAAGGCACACGGCGGCGCAGCCAGAGAGGGCCGAGCGACGTCCACAGTCGAGCTGAAGGGCCAAGCGACGTCCACAGCCGAGCTGAAGGGCCGAGCGCAACCCCCGACGCACCACGGCCAGACCCACCTCCCAGAAACCAGAAAAGGGAGGGCGGGAGAGGAAAAAAAAATGCAGGGGGGGAACGAGCAACGTCCACAGCCGAGCAGGGGGGAACAAGCGACGTCCACAGCCGAGCAGGGGGGAACGAGCGACGGCCACAGCCGAGCAGGGGGGGAACGAGCGACGGCCACAGCCGAGCGGGGGGAACGAGCGACGTCCACAGCCGAGCTTGGGGGAACGAGCGACGTCCACAGCCGAGCGGGAGGAACGAGCGACGTCCAAAGCCGAGCAGGGGGGAACGAGCGACGTCCACAGCCGAGCTGGGGGGAACGAGCGACGTCCACAGCCGAGCAGAGGGAACGAGCGACGTCCACAGAAAAAAAAAAAAAAGAAAACAAAACAAAACTCGGGGTGGCGACATGGCGACCAACCAGGAAGTGAGGCGGCGCCCCCCGCGGAGAAAAACGAAGCGGGGCGACGTCCCTCACCGAAAAAATGCGGACAGAAGTCACCAAACGCGCCTCTTCCATGGAGTTCTTACGTTTTTCCAGAATGCTAATGTTTGTGAGTGATTTAAAGTGGCTATAAAGTTCTTTGGGTGTAAAAAGGTATGGCCAGTCATTTTTCAACTCAGCAAAGGATGGTGATGGACAGGCATTGATCAATTGATCAAATGTTATATATGATCATGCCAAGGAAACTACTACAAAATAACATACTAAGCAAGCACCATTACACGCTACTACATGAGAAAAGTGAACTAAAAATATATGACAATATGGGCTACAGAAAGGTTTCTGGTAGAAATGTCAGGCAATTGCAGGCACCAAACTGCTGCACATTCAACTCAGATATAACGTGGGTATTATGTTAAACACTACCTTGACGTGCCCTTAGTAAGAAGTATAAGCTGGCGAAATGAACTAGAAATTCGCACCATCCAACCATATCTTATTTTCTAAACTGGCAGCAAATAACGTGCGCGTTTATTTGTAACTTAGTTTTCTTTAACAAGCACTTCAGTGTCGCGTTCAATTAACAGCAATGCTCTAAAAACACTTTAGCACGCATCCATGATAAAATGCACAGCATGTACAATGTTTTTAATTGTTTTTTACCTTTAAGTTCGTTTAAGATTCGTCTCACCACCTTGCAGTCCAGCCAAGACTCATCACGCTTTTTGCTGCCTCGCTCCCGCCTGAAACAAACATCTTAAAGTTAATGACACATAACTACCAAATATAACATTTAAAATAAGTAACACTAAAACATTTAAAATTGCTACAAATACAAAAATAACATCTGTTATGTTTGAAATAGCAGTCGCTTATACCAGATATCACTATTTAAATGACCATAATAGTGTATATTAATTTAATATTTTACTATACTTTAATGATTTACGTGAACTTACCAACAATTTTGAATGATGACTCTTCAGTGTTCATGTCCATTTCAAACATAAATACACCCACGCAATCCCATGATGCCATTTCACAATGAATTACTGTGAAAACATATGATATACAGTGGCAACACCTCCTGCTGTAAATTCAATTACAGTTTAAAGGAAAATATACTGTTAACAGCTGTAATACTTTTTTTTACCCATAATGCATTGTGAACTACAGTAAAAACTTGTAAAATGTTAAAACAGGAAATTCCTGTAAAATTTGCTGTAGAAACTACAGCAATTTGTTAATGTTCAGGAGACCAAACTTTAGGAACTGTTTTTGTATGTTTCTTTGGCATTTTTCTGGTCTGATTACAGTAAGATTTTTTCGAGAAATTCTCACGTATTTACTTTTTGATCTCACTACTCGGGGAACAGACACAGTTTTTATCGGACTATCTATGTGTGCATTTGTGTCAGTGTGTTGAGGTGACGGATGGCTATAGAATTTTGGATTTAAAGCGTAGTTTACCAGTCAGAGGGTGTGCAGCGCCCTGGAGATGTGGTCCGAGAGGATCTCCGCTCCAACTCTGCTGGGGTGCAGGCCGTCAGCACGGAACATATAAATGTAAACTGTGAAAGTTGATTTCAACAAGGCTCCTAATTTGTTTAGGCAAGTACCCTGCAATAAATGTTACTTTATCTAATAAATAATTAGGAATTTTTGTAAATCACTTTATCTCTCAGATTTATTTTCATTCAAACAACCCATCTGCATTTATTTGGTTTACCTCAGACATGACACAAATCAATTCAAGTCAAATCAAGAAGCTTTTATTGTAATTTCAACCATATAAAGCTGACACAATACTGAATAGTGAAATTAAACGTTTTGCCAGGACCATGGTGCTACATAGAGATAAGTGATAAACAGAGATACTCAAAACACAAACAGTGCGAGACAAAAGACACATAAAAGAAGTGCACTACTGGTCACAATATAGCGCAGTATGCATTCCTTATATTGTACAGTACATTGTGCAAACATTGAGGACTGTGAATAAATATGGTTCTCGCAAACATATACAGTATACACTTAAGGAATAGCAGCAGTAAGGCAAGTAATTACTGAATTACTGACCTCTCTCTCATTTCAACTTTGTTATAAGCTATTCTTCTTTTTATTATTGTTATCTGACATATTAGATCACAGATAACATTTATAATTTAAAATCTAAACCACATGTAAAACCAGGATTGAATTGTTCTGTTTTTCAACACTGAATTTTGTGATGGCAGAAAAATCTGTTAATAATTTGTACATCAATTAAGCTTTTATTTTGTTTTTTTCTTGTTACTATACAGGTCTTATGATAATTGTGGTTAATGATAAATAGTGAAATTATCACAAGACCAATGCTAATAATGTTAATAACCGTCCCCCATCCTTTTAATTTCTCACACACTCAATCATTTTCTACCGCTTATCCGAACTATCTCGGGTCACGGGGAGCCTGTGCCTATCTCAGGCGTCATCGGGCATCAAGGCAGGATACACCCTGGACGGAGTGCCAACCCATCGCAGCGCACACACTCTCATTCACTCACGCAATCACACACTACGGACAATTTTCCAGAGATGCCAATCAACCTACCATTTCATTTCAATAAGTATACTGCACAGTAATGTAACAACTATATTCTACTGTATATCCTGTGAAAAACACACAAACAAACAAACAATCAGACAAAACAACAACACTTTCGTATCCTAATTAACTACATTGAACAAGGGACGGTGATTTTGAAATCGCAGTTTGAATTAATCTTCTTTGCGTTATTGGAGTTATGCATGCGCACCAAGTGGAATAAATACATTACCGCCATCTATTGTTCTGGAGAAAAAAACTGACGCGTTCTAAGAAGTTACACTTTACTTGAAACATGCAATTATCTACAGCACCGGGTATTTTATTACAACTCGTCCCTTTGTAATAAAATTGATTTTATTTAGCTTTTAAGTGAATTCACTAAATTATGAATGTATAACCGATCTACCACAGAACAGTGCTTAGGACTACCCACTGAAATATATTTTATGAAAAACAATGAAAATATTACCGAATGCGTGCATGATTCAACATTGATATATTAACCGTCATATAGTCCATAAAGCAGTTAATATTTTAGTTGAATTAAATGGAGTTTTCTAAGGATATTTTTGTACTAAATGGTTATTAATTTTTGCATTTGTAATTTTTTTTTTATGTCAGATCATTAAATGGGATTGGGAACACACACCCCAGTCCATTAGGTGGCGGTAATACATCTTTTAGTTGAATGTTAAACGTTTAAGATCGAAGATGAATAGTTCAAAAGGATTTGAATCTGAGCGTCAGACTATGGGTAACTATGTATTTTACTGTTATTCTCATTAATTAAGCATGGATTTTGCTGTTACGTACAGTTGAATATCTTCTGTTGAAATAGGCAATATAATGTGGGCTTTTTGTTTGTCTTAAACTATGAACATTTTATGAACGTTTTCTGGATTCACTCTCCTGGATTAGCTAGAAAGTGCCAACTATCGCTCAACTAGCTAGTACTAAAATTTATATAAACGGTTACATTAATTTTTTTTAACATTAACGCTGTAACATTTGCTTCCTATAGTAAACATGGCGTTGGACTAAATTGTGCTAACTCGGTTTAAGGTTATTACGGATTGAAACCGTTTTATATGCCATTCATTCAAGATATTCGGCAGAAACTGGGGAATAAACCCATGATGCAGGTCTACAAGTGATTTATATTACGGCAGAATAATTAAAAACATATCATATCTCGACATCTTACTGTAAAATTAATAACACAGTTTCACTGTTGAGGGAAAAATGTGTGTGTGTGTGTGTGTGTGTGTGTGTGTGTGTGTGTGTGTGTGTATATGTATATGTATATACACACACACACACACACACACACACACAAAAACAAAACATTTGCAAAATATTACTTATGTACGTCGCTCTGGATAAGGGCGTTTGCCAAATGCTGTAAATGTATTAGTTCATATACGAACATGTGAAACAACTACTATTTTGCAAAGGTTTTTGTGGGATTACATGTAGTTGTCTAAATACCCATGTTAACATTGCAGGTTTTTGTGATGGGGAAAAATGAAACAAATATAAATCATATCAGATTTTCCCCCACCTTTTAATGTGACTTAACAAATGTAACAAAATACAGTATGTATATTCTGATTAGCCCCAAAGAAAACATCAGCTGTTTCTGTTGGATTTTCTGGATATTTCCTTGGTTTCATCTGACAGTTAAAGCCATGGACTGCAGAAATAAAACGAAGCATGTCGAGAATATCACTGATGAAAGGTATTGATGTTTTGTGCTAGATGTATTGTAGAACACTCTGAACAGCATCATCAACAAATGAAGAAAATGGGGTTCCACAGTGACATTAATGAGAATGTGACTTAATAAGAACAAGACAAAAGTTGAAAAAAGTACAAAACAAGAGACCTATGGCTTCATTAGAAAACCTGCATGTACTGGTCACTTCATGCATGTGACCACAGTCTTTGTACTATTCACTAGTCTTGGTTTATTAGGGCCTTTATCACAAACGCTCTCTAAGCTCCCCAAATCTTTGTCCAGCTATGGGGAAAAAATTGGTTATGGTCTGATGAGACCATAGTAGATTTTTTTGCATAATTCTAAAATAAATAGAGTGGCAAAGCGTGGAATTTTATTTCAGGAAAGCACATTTGTATATGGGAATATCTTATTTTTTGTGTAAATGCTCCTCCATTTATAAATAAACTTGTTACTATCCTGCTTGATAAACAAGGACCACTGATTATATTAAAAGTTCATGAGAAGCCCTTAAATGGAGAATCTAACTTTTTCTTTCTATTGTCATATCTATATTTTAATTACATTTACAAGAAACCAAACCATTAGCATAGGTCAAAAAGGCATCTTTTATTGGCTTTGCTTCAAGTTTCCAGTTACATGTGCAAACAATATTACCAACAGACAGTGAAATTCAGAAGTTACAACAGAAGCTGGAAGAGGCTGAAGAAGCTCTTCAGAAGGCAGCACAATATGGACTTCAGCTCTTAGATGACAAAATGGATCTGCAAAATAACTTGGAAGATCAGCGAATTGAGATGACCGCTCTAATTGAGGTAAGCTTTATAAGTGTAACATACATATAAGATATACATATAAGTAAATATACACTTTAATAGCAAGTGCAACATTTTTGTTAAATTCTCTTCTTTAATTCTTTGTTTGGAAATTTTATTATTGACATGTATAAATTAAGTACATTTACTTATTTGTGAACATGATCACTGTAGCATGTGGCAGAACAATGTACAGAAAAATAAGTCCGGATTTGGCTTATAGTTAACATAGGCAATTGTGAAAAAATGTAAATTACTGGATGTGATAGTTGTTCAGATTGTAGTTTAAAATTTCTGGTCACGTTGCATTGAGAAACATTAGTACCTTATACAACTGTTGTCGGCAGTTTTAGTCTTTTCTTGTTGAATTGCCTTCCATTCCACTAGGTAACAAGGGTCCTTCTGATTCGCAATGTACATAGATTTTTACTGGTTTTCAAGTCAGGAACCGTCTTGTTGAAATGCCCATACCTAATATACTATTTTTTATTTTCTCTTTTTAGTGTATATTTTACATTGCCGCCTTAGTTTTTTGTGTTTTTTTTTATCACAGTTAATTTTATTCCTTTTCTTCGGGAGACTCTTGTTTGTTTCGTGTTTTCACACAGTTAGTGGGGGAAACTTGCTTTCGGATATTTTAACATTTCGATCTGATCCGAGTCAAAGGTACACAATCATTAAGTATGGCAAACTTTCAGCTTGTCCAGTGTGTGAGCTGCAGCATGTTTAGTAATACTTCCGTCATTAGAGTTAATTTTACTTGTGATAAGTGTATTTTAGTTAGCTCTCCAGACACTAGAGGGGGATAGCGAAAGTAGTGTAGTTTCTGTAGGGGAAAATCTGGATGCCTTAGTAACCCTCCAACTCCGGCATTAGAGCCCTCACAGCGTGGCGAATGGGTGACGACTCCAGGTTTGCTCTCCTCAGTGAAGCACCTGCTGAAAAACCTGAAAGAGCACTGGTTACAGGAGATTACATCTTAAGGCATGTGAAATTAGCTTAGCCTTTAGGGGCTGGTTAGGTGTATTCCAGGAGCCAGGGCACCGGACATACTAGGTAATCTTAGGGTCCTAGGCAAGCATAGGTACTCAAAGGTAGTTTTCCACATAGGAGCTAACTATATATGCCTTCGTCAGTCAGAGATTACTAAGAGTAATATTGTAGAGGTGTGTAAATTAGCGAAAGCGATGTCCAAAGCTGTAGTCTGCTCTGGCCCCATCCCAATGCGGCATGGCGATGTAGCTTACAGCAGGTTATGGTTGCTGAACTGCTGGATGTCCAGGTAGTGCTCCGAAAACAATGTGGGCTTCATAGATAATTCGAGCACTTTTGAGGGCAAGGCTGGCCTGTTAGGACGGGACGGTGTCCATCCCACATGGGAGGGTGCTGCTCTCATTTCTTGCAGCATAGCACATAGTGAACAGGCCTAATTAATCTGTGACAATCCAGAGACAGGGCCATGAAGCAGACAAGCAGGGTAATCCGACCGTCTGCTAGTTGCATTGAGTCGTCAACCAGGGTTCACAATATTGAGACTGTGTCTGTTTCCTGAGCTAAACAAAAAACATAAATACTCAGGAAAATTTGTTTTAGTAACCTTCTTAGCATAAAATTAGATCATAGTGAATTCACAGCCAGCACCTTTGATCTGAAGCTAGGACTGTTAAATATAAGATCTCTTGCATCTAAAGCTCTTATGGTTAATGAAATGATTACTGATCAGAAGTTTAGTGTTCTGTTTTTAACAGAAACATGAATCAAACCAAACGTTTGTTCAACGTTTGAATCATGAATCAAATCAAACCCTGTTAGGCAGGGGAGGAGATGTCAGTTATTCATGACGATAAGCTTGATGTCAAGCAAGAATCTAGACACGTGTTTAACTCATTCAAAGTACTTTATACTAACATATATGTAGCCACAAAAAATAAGTCTACTGAGTCCGTTGCTCTTATTGTTATTTGCAGACCTCCCGGACCATATTCTGAATTCCTCCATGAATTTGCAGATTTCATTTCAAACTTAGTTGTTTCTTAATACAAAGCAGTAATTGTTGAAGACTTTAATATTCATTTTGATAAGTTAGAAGATCCTTTGAGAACAGCAGTTGTTTCCATCTTAGATTCAGTAGTTAACCAGAATGTAATAGGACCCACTCATAATGGAGGTCACACTCTTGATCTCGTTCTAACCCTCGGATTAAATATAGAAAATATAGTCACAGTGTCTCAATCGGAAGCTATCTCTGACCACTATCTCATTTCATTTAAATTGTGTTTCGGACACAATATTTGCGACTTGCCACGTCACCGTGTTAAACGTACATTTACATCCACTACTGCAGAGAAATTTACCAACAGTCTTCCAGAATTATCATCCATGATTGGATCGCCATCTGACCCCACAGAACTTGATCAGGTGACTGACCATTTAGAGCCAGTGTTTTGCTACAACCTAGATATTGCTACAGCTCCACTTAAATGGAAAGTAATTAGAGAGAAAGAACTTGCATTCTGGTACAAGGACAACACACAAACAATCTGCTAGGAAATTAGAACGTGAATGGTGTCAAACTAAATTATCAGTATTTCGATTAGCATGGAAGGAAAGCCTTCATAACTACAAAAAATCTCTTAGTGCTGCTAGATCAGTGAATCTCTCTAGCCTTATTGAAGATAACACAAATAATCCTAAATTTTTATTTAATACTGTAGCAAAATTAACTAGGAATTAAAACATTGTCGAAAAGCGCACACCATCTATTTGTAGCAATAATGACTTCATGAATTATTTCAATGGAAAAATTGATAACATCAGCCATAATACCAAACAACTTGATAGATAATGCCATAGATAAATTTTTTTTTTTTGATCAGTATTTAAACCGTTTTAATCTCCTTCAAGAGACTGAGAGACTGACTTATTTTCATTGATTTTCTCTTCAAAATTATCAACCTGCATACTGGATTCCTTACCCACGTGTTTCTTTAAACAAATACTACCAGTAGCTATCCAACCCATTCTTAAGGTGATAAATTCTTTCATTAGCACTGGCTATGTGCCGAAATAATTTAAGATAGCAGTTATCAAACCTTTGATTAAAAAACCTGACCTTGACACAACCCAGCTGTCCAACTATAGGCCAATATCAAACCTCCCCTTTTTATATATGCTGCCCCTTGGTGAAATCATTTGTAATCATGGTATTGGCTTCCACTGTTAGCTGAAACATATAGCTGCATGTCATCAGCATAAGTCAGATGTGAGTCACCAGTTTAATAAGATTGAAGATTGTGTGAAGGACATTAGACAGTGGATGCTTACTAACTTCCTCCTCCTTAACTCTGAAAAGACAGAAGTGCTTTTACTAGGTCCACAAGCAGCCAGAAGTAAGCTTTCTGATTACAGAGTATCACTGGATGGTCATTTTATTACATCATGTGCAGCAGTAAAAGACCTCGGTGTTGTTATTGATACCGGTTTCTCACTTGAAGATCACATAAATAATACCACAAGAGTAGCCTTCTTTCACCTCAGAAATATTGCTAAGATAAGTAATATGATGTTATTACTTGATACAGAAACACTAGTTCATGCATTTGTTACATCTAGGTTGGATTATTGTAATGCTTTACTGTCTGGATGTTCCAGTAGGAGCATAAACAAGCTCCAGTTAGTCCAGAACGCAGAAGCTAGAGTCCTAACTAGAACCAGAAGATATGAACATATTAGGCCTTCCTTAAAAATATTTTGGTTTGCAGTAACAGTAAAAAAAAAAAAAAAAAAAAAAAAAGGGTTGGTAGTTTCAATGTAAAAAAAAAAAAAAAAAAAAGTACAATTTTGGTGACAGTGATTACGTAGGTATGAATTTAAACAAATTAGCATATCGTGCCGTCACTGACTGGGTCTTCAACCCATGCCTTCGGGTTACCATCATTACCAAGTGCGAACCCTTGACTCTGACAGTGAATGAGAGTATGAGACGAATCGAACGCATAGGCCATAGTGTGACATCCGTTAACCAATAGTGTAAACATAGATCACGTCACGGGTTTTTATTTAAAAGAAAGAACGTAGCCTTCGTTTGTATGTAGGCCTAGGCAATTTATATATTTACAATACTTACTAAAATATAATTAATATTATTTTATAGCCTTTGTATTGGTTGTTTGAAGGGTAAAAAAAAAAAATTGAGTCGGTCCTAAATTGAGAGGGTTGGTCGGGTTACGGCTCATATTATGCCTCATTGCGTTGGCTTCCAGTCAAGTTTCCTATAAACTTGACTGCTTTAACCTATGCTTTAACCCACTTAACTGTCTCGTGCCACAGTACCTGAGAGATCTTTTTATGATCCTTCATGCCTACTTTGATCAAAAGGTGCAGGCTATTTGGTAGTACCTCAAGTACAAAAGGCTACAGCTTTTTCCTCACAGAGCCCAACATTGTTATGGAACAGACTTCCAATTAGTGTTCCGGACTCAGACACAGTCTCGGTATTTAAGTCCAGGCTCAAAACAAATTTGTTTAGTCTAGCTTTTTATGAATAGCTTTTCTTAGGTAAAGGAATAGATCTGGAGGGTTCATGGGCATTGAGTGTTTGGTGATCTGGGATGTCTGGATGCTGTCGGCTTACCACCCTCGCAAGTCGCTCAGGTTTGCAGACTGTGGAGTGGTGGTACGCTTTACATCCCAGGAAGCCCTCATGTCTGTGTCACCTTCTGGCTCTAGCCTTTTAGTTTTGCTGTCATAGCTAGTCTTGCCGGAGTCCCTGTCTGCACTTTGCACATAATTTACATTGTCCATAACCTGAACACAGTCATACCTAACAATTATATAAAGCTATATATGCCACTCCGGAGCTCCCAGTGTTTCGAGTTCCTAGCCCGATATCTCCCCTTATTGAGCGATTTCGTCAATCCTGATGTTCTACCACTGAGTCTCGTCGCCCGGTTGTCACCTTGCCCGGTTGACCCGGTCGATCTGCGTGGTCAGCCAGTGTCTCATGGGACTGTTGTGAATGAAGCCGCCCGGAGACTGTCATGCCTTCTTTTGAACCAATGTTGTATCGGTCAGCTGTATGGTCTGGTCTTTCTCAGCAGTCAGGTCTGCGCTAAACTCAGAGTTACGATGAACCATTAGTTCCTCAAGAGCTTTCAGCTGCACTATTATAAACTTTTGTAGAAAGGACATTATTTACATTTACACTATGTACTGTAGAGTGTCACCCAAATGAGGATGGGTTCCCTTCTGAGACTGGTTCCTCTTAAGGTTTCTTCCTTTTATCATCTCAGGGAGTTTTTCCTTGCAGCCGTTGCCTCCGGCTTGCTCATTAGGGATAGGGATAGATATATAGCATTTTAAATTGAGCAAATTTTTTTAAAATTAATTTTAAACTTTAATTGTATATATTTTCTTCTTCTTACATATTTATATATAATTTTTGATTTTGATTTTTCTCTCTCCTGTTTCCATACTTCTGTAAAGTTGCTTTGAAACAATGGGAAATTGTTGAAAGCGCTATACAAATGAATTGAATTGTAGGCGACTTTTGGTGGTGAACAGGGGGCAGCATGGGCACACTGACAAGTTGACCCATATGCAGCATGCTGTGATGCACTGTGTGTTTTTACACCTTTGTCATAGACAGCATTAGATTTTTCAGCAATTTGTACTACAGTAGGTGTTATTGTGGATTGAACCAGACGGGATAGCCGTCCCTTCACATGTGGATGGTTCAAGGCTCTGGTTTCCTTCCTTGAACCACTTTTGTTAGGTATTAACTAACTGACTATTAACCTGCTGACTATTACATCGAACCCCTTGACAGGTTTCACTGTTACAAGATAATCAGTATTATACAGGTCATCTATCGGTGGTTTTAATATTAAGGTCGATCAGTGTATAATCATGTTTGTCTATGTGTAAGTTCCTCTTCTATAGTTCAAGGAAAAGGACAGGGTAAGGTCAAATTCTTGAAATCTCTAGCAACTCAGGCTTTAAGGGCAGAACACAGACACCAGAGACAGCACTTTGTGAGTAAAACGTGAAAATTTATTTACTGTGAGCAAGAGTCTCTAGCATTAAACTGATCAATGTCAGTTAACAACTCCTGACAGGAGGCAGTGATGAGACAAGACCCAGGATGCTGGAAAGGTGTGACGATGTCAGGTACCATCGTTGGCTTCAGTGTCCTCTGGCTGCTCTTTAAATAAAAAAGGAAAGGAAGAAAGGCATTTTATACCCCTTTTCCACCAAAAAGAACCGGATGCTGGTTCAGAGCTAGTGCTGTTTCTGGTTCAAAGTTGGTTCCACTGGTGAAACTTCTAAGAACCGGTTTGCCTTTCCATCGGTTAGAGAGCCATCACAGAGCCAAGTCTGACGTCACTGTATACGTGTCACATTTCCCAGCAACTTTAGCGCAGCAGCGGCAAACACAAACACATCAACAATGGCGAATGTTGCTTTACTCTTAATGCTCATGGCAGAGGTGGGAGTAAGTCACACGTGTGCAAGTCACAAGTAAGTCTCAAGTCTTAACCTTCAAGTCTCCAGCAAGTCCGAGTCAATTTTTGTGAGTGTCAAGTCGTCTCTGCTTTACGTCAACCAATTCAAGTCAAGTCGTAGCTTGAGTCAAGCAAGTCACTGGCAAGTCATACCGATGTTTGATGATTTAACTAGATTTAACTGCTTCCGTGTTAGGCCCCACCCACTCCGAATACAGATACAGATAATTCATATGGTTAACAGATACAGATAATGCTGTACTCGCTCATCACTAATATATAATATATATATATATATATATATATGTATGTATGTCCATCCATATTTATTGTGTATATACTGTATATATAGATGTATATATTCATAATGACATTCCGTCTGTACAGCTATATCTGTCATACCACTTCATATTGTATCATACCTATATAAAAACCACACTATATATATATATATATATATATATATATATATATATATATATATATATATATATATATATATATATATCCTTATTCAGTTATATTTACATATTACTACACCTTCTGTATAACCTCATACCCTTATTTATTACACTGCCACTTGTAAATAAGCTATCTATGTACTTCTGGTTAGATGCTAACTGCATTTCATTGGCTCTGTACATGTACCTTGCACAATGACAATAAAGTTGAAGCTAATCTAATATATTAAACAAAGTTAAATCTACAGTATTTATGGTATTTAAAGTATTTAAAACTCAGTTTTATTTGCAACAAAAAAGATTATATGCATTTATTTTTAAAGGTCACCACATACAGGTGAGTTGTAAATACAATAAAAATCTAAAAATTAATAAAAATCAAAACTACAAATCCTAAGATGTAAATGTAACTGAAATAAGGCCAACATAAAAGCATGAAAAGTTTCAATATGCTTCAAACATGGCAGAAGACAATGGAAAAGTATATAAAAAAGTACAATGGTTTCTATGCAACCAAATGGCATTTTTTGAACAGGCATTCCCTTTTAAGGGGAGATGAACACATCCTTAAATTAGATCCTTCCTTGTTAACAACAGAATAACAACAACAATCATGTCAATCAAAAAATGTAAATTATTAAATCACACAAACCTTGAAGTGAATTAACTATTGGGGAGAGAGAGAGAGAGAGAGAGAGAGAGAGATTGGAGTGAGTATAATTTATTAATATTAAAGGGATAGTTCACCTAGAAATTAAAATTGTCATCATTTTCTCACCCTCATGATGTTACAAACCTGTATAAATTTATTTGTTTTGATGAACACGCGTAGATATTTTGAGGAATGTTCTTTTTTCCCACTATGGAAGTGAATGGGGCTCATGGATGGTTTGGTTACAAACATTCCTTAAAATATCTTACTCCATGTTCATCAAAACAAAGAAATTTATACAGGTTTGTAACATCATGAGGGTGAGAATATGATGAAAGAATTTAAATTTTTGGGTGAACTATCCCTTTAAATTGAATGTGTGTTTGTGTGCATGCGAGACAAAAATATGGCTGTGCTTGCAGCTCTGAGGTTTTTTATTTTCATATTTATATGTAGGGTATATACAGTATATAATGTGCATCCCCATAAACGATCCATACGCTTTTCACTCAAAGCCTAACACTGAAGACCAATTATAAGTGCTAATGCAAAAAAGCTGACATTTCCACATAAACAGTGACCAACCATTTAAACTACATTGCACGTGCAAAAAAATTAATTTGATAGAACTTTGTCACTCAATTGTGAGCGATACACGTTCAACAGTTGCACTTGATGCAGGGATGGCCATAACTCTTTTACCGCTACCTTGAACAAAGAGGGGAGGGTGTGCCTGTTCACAGCCCAAAACTGCAGGGAGTTCTGTCCATCACAAATGCCCAATAGTGGTTAAACCGAATAAGGGGACTGGATCCCCAAAATCCCGGTACCCGAAATTATTTTTGGTGTGGCTCCTTCCATGTTTCGTTCCATGTTTCAGGTTTATTAGTTAGTGCGCGCTCTCCCTCTGCTTACCTGCTGCGTCACGTGGTTATATTACGCTCTTGCGTGCTTTCAAAAACAGATTTAAAAAAAAAAAAAAAAGTTATTTCGAGTCATTTAACTCAAGTCACAATAAGTCTCAAGTCTTTTTTTAATATTTGTCAAGCAAGTCTCAAGTCTCAAATTTTTGCAACTTAAATCTGACTCGTCAAGTCCATATGACTCGAGTCCCCCATCTCTGGCTCATGGCTTTGTGAAACTACATTGGCATCCAAACTCGGCGAATCCAATGTGTACGTGCAGCTCCATGTAATCTGTATAAACGGAGGTCGTAATCGAGAAAATGCATAACATTATTTTATCATTAACACAGAAAAAAGTTAGCCTTAGCATGTAGCTACCTACTATCATGTGTGCTGATAATTGATCATATTGCAGTAAAGTAAAAGTGTATTAAACATTAGTATACTTAAGGTACATTATCAAATGCCCTAACAGTAACCCTGCCCACAGACCCTGACGCAAGTGGTTCTTAAGTCTAAACCAGCAACGGTTTGGTGCTACTTAAGAACCACTGTTCCTGGTTCAGAGACGGTGCTTCCGCACTCAAACTACCACGGTGGAAAAGGGGCATTAGTTCTTTTCCCTTCCACCCCATGTGAGGGTAGATGCTTTCCAGCATGCTGTGATTGGCTGCCAGAGTTTTCCTGTGCTGAGAACACCTCCACCTGTGAGCATACACTTTCTGGCTGTCCACAACCATGGAAAATGCACTGTTCTTTCAGCACCCATACTGTAGAAGCGGGAGGAGTGGAACGTTGTCGCAAATGTTGTGCAAGCCTAGCCATCACAACATCTAGCAATGAAAAAATTGTAAAAAAGATAAAGATGTAGTTATCTAATCAACCAATCATTTGGTGGTAGTGCAAAAAACCTGCAGATATCGGTCAAGAGGTTCAACTTGTAATTTTAGCTGTTGCATGGTTGTTGGTCCCTGATGGGCTGGTTTGGGTATTTCACAAATTATTTCAGAAGACTTTTGATAGCCTGGCCATGCTAATGGCCATGTTAATGGTTAATAAATATAGATAATGACTTGCTGGAGTCCAAAAGGCTTAGAAATTGATTTGCAACTGTTTTTGGACTGATATGTTTCATTAAGTCATCTCTTCTGTACTTGTGTTTGACCACAGCATATAGTACTGCTTGTTGAAACCTTTTAGCCTCATTGGTTGGTAAAGTAACTAAGGGAACAGTTTTACACAGGGCCAATAGGAATTTGATAATATCATTTAATTGTTATTTAACAAATTAAATGACAATTTTATAACTGTTTATAGTAGTAATACATGTAGTAATAGTAGCAATGTATTACTACCATGTAGTAATACAACTTATTTAAAGTTTTTAAATAAATTTGTTAAAAAAAACTCATGTCCGGTGAATTTGAAGGCCAAGCCATTAACAGAAATTCACCATCATGTTCCTGTTGCATTATCCTGTTGGTAATGGCTATCACTGGCAGGGAACACAGCTGCCATGACACCAACATACCTGACAGCTGTCAGAATTCTGCTATTGGGATAATGGAGCCTAAAGTGTCCCAAGAAAACATTGCCCATTTCCTGCGTTGTTGGAGATGGCGCATATTTAGCATGGGGATCCAGCTGGGCTGTCAGCTACACAGGCTCATACGCAGAAGGCTGTGATGAACTGTGCACTGTGACACATTGTCTTGATCACCACTTTTGTAGCTGCCACATTGTGCCGGTGTCACAATGTGGCCCTGTGGTTGCTGTGAACAATGTTGGTATCAGCGAGCAGCAGATTACACTTAGCTGGACATCGGTTCATTGTTTGGCCATCCGTGCACCAATTTTGGTATGTACTCAATACAGAGCTACGTGAACAACTCACAAGGTTTCCGAGATTGAAGTTATTTGGCGCCATCGCAATTTGTCCTTAATAAAACTTTGATACATATCCTTGTATGGTATGGTGTGTATATATACTGCTCTATGAACCTCACCTTCTGCACTAATCATTTGATAGGTGTGCTCATTGCTCCAGACTGGGCATGGTCATCATGTAATGGCTCATCTGTGTATGATGTACACATACTATATACAGAATATGCATAGGTGTGTGTATGTATGTATATATTCATTATATTTTGCTTAATTTTGTTTGTGGCTTGTCCCTAGTTTTCTCAGGATTGGTTTTGATATTGGTACTAACATTAATGCATAGACATACATTTATAGTAATCATAACAAACAGCTTCTAACACTAAGGCTTGCTGTCCCGTTTTTGCTGTGAATATTATTATTTTTGTATGCTCTCAATAATATAATTGCACTGCACTTCTCTGAATCAGGCATTGTATTCTTCAGAAAGGTCATTTGGTTTTGTTATTTTGCAAATTCTGCAAATTTTGTTTATTTCCAGTAAATAATTTAACAATAATTTAACCTGAATAATAAAGAGTGAAACATATTCATAAATGTAATGTTACAGGGCTTGGAGCAAGAAAAATATTCACTTCAGAGAGAACTGGATCTAAAGAGCTGCATGCTGGACAGCCTTAATTCCGAATTTGATGTTGTTAAAAACCAACAGAGACATCTGTTGGAACAGCAGCAAACAATGTTGGAGAGGAGCCATGCAGTGGAATGTGGTGAATTCAAGATCAAGGTCAGAATATAGTCTTATAACACAATTCTTTATATTTTCAGTAAAAATTTAGCAAAAAAAATTGCTTGTGATAATTATGGGCCGTGCATTTCACACCTGTTGTCCTATCTGAATCAATTCACCTCTTAATACCATCATTATGACACCACAGCAATAGAAACCATCAATATTATACAAACTGCAGTTTAACAGAGTGCTGCTTCACAGTGGGGAATTTCATGCAGCTAGAGTGAATGCCATTACTAAAGCAATTAAAACAATTCTAAAGTCTTCTTTCACTACAACTGCATATAATATTACTTTAATAAAATTACAAAAATACAGTCCATTCTAGGTTTTCTGTGCAGTTTTTAGTACCTTGTCATTTTCCCAAAGATTTGAAATTGTACAGATTTTGCAAGAAAATTTGCAAAATCATAAATGGTTCTTAAAAAAAATAAACTTATCAACTGTACAGCCAGACAAATGGACCAGCTTAACAACAGTATGTAAATTATACATCTTAACAAAATGTAAATTTTAATATTATGAAATGTTTTGAAAGTTAAAAAAAGCAGTGAACACAGGGACAGTCACTTTCTAACAGGCCAGGTACCCCAAGTCAGACATGGCAAACATTACAGTCTGTTCTGTTGTTAGCTGGCACAAATTTCAGCTTGAGCAGTTGCTACAGATGAGGTTGCTAGCTCTTTGTACACTCTGACCATTCAGGATGTGAAAATATCACAGGATGTGAAAATGCCAAAATTATTGTATGCATCAAAATCTAATTTGATCAAAGCAACAGTTTCTTTGCCATTTAGAGTCACCCACACTGTTGATTTTTTTATTTTTTTTTTACCCCGGAAACATACTGAAATAATATTCGAAGATCTCTTACATAAACATACACTACTGGAGGCACAACCAAGAGAAAACATGTGAAGTGAGGATAATAGACTATTTGGAATAATTTAACACATCTTAAAGTAGGTCACTGATTCAGATAGTGTTTAGGCCAGCAGAGAAGGCCTTGCTGGCCAAGATGACCCACCACTCATTGTATATATAATAGAATGAGTAATTGTAGCAATAAATATGTGAGTCAATATATCAAAACAATTCAATAAAAGATACTAATTAAAATGTATTACTTATTTTCACAGTATCACTGTCCCATATCACTTGCTGCATTTGTGCACATGTTGGTAATATTATTATTATTCCAATATTATTATTGTTAATATGCAATGAATGAGACCTCATGATTATATGTTCCTCACCACTAAACATGTCATTGTCAAGGTCCTGAAAATAAATATTAGATTTTAGCCTCCCATCAAATATATTGGGACCAGCCACCACTGTTCTTGAGTATAAGTGCTCTTCATGAAAAAGTGCATTATGAATTAAAAAATGTGTGCATGAAAATTTTGCTGGTGAAAATGAGTATGCAGGAATGTTTCATAACCCTTTCAGTATTTTTTTATATTTGTTTATTTTTCACAAAATATTGACTAATTTATATATTATTTTCTGTATTTGCTAATAGCATTTTATATCATAGGAGCCTTTATGTATTAAATTTTAACAACATTCCACACCTGGGTAGCAGTTTTAGTTTTAGTTTTGATTATATGAGTGTTCAGTTTCCTGTAATTATATACTGTTAAAGGGCAGTTTAAAGCATAAAGCAAGGCAGTTTCACTGAGCAAGAGTGCAAGAGCAAGGCAGTTTCACTGCAAAACTGGATGTTTTATTTTAGGGAAGATTAATTAAATTACACAAAACATGTTGCATAGTTAAACCCACATGCATGAAGTTACTTGCACCAAATGTAAATTTTTATTAATGTTATTAACAAGAAGATCAAAGGTGTATGAAAATGTCTATGATTATTCATAGTCTAACCCTGGTATTTGATCATATTTGTTTTAAGTTTTTGTGGCAAATTTTTGCTTAACAAGATGTCTAATATGATTCATTCTGACCCCATTCCAAGAGATATGAAATTGTCAAGGTTTTGATAAAGTGTATTCAAAATATTGTATGTTACGTTGTACATAACCTTTGATTTATATATTCTGATATGCCCCTGGCTCCCATTGCCAAATTCTGTGTAGGTGGAGAAATTAAACTGCGATCTTGATGAGGCTCGGCTTCTTGAGAAACAGCTGAGACATAGGTTGGAGGTAGAGTCTCAGCTTTTAATCAGCAAAACTGAGGAGATTTGTAAAATGTCAAAATGTGCCCATGACACGATATCTTCAGAGGTCTTGGAGCTAGAAATCCAGAAGATGGATCTGGAATCATCTATGGTAAAGTGTTTCTTTTCTTTCTTTTTTTTTAAGCTATCAATTTACTGAATGATTCAAATTCCATTCAATGCATGTAATTAAATGCCATTTATAGACTGTAAATACATAAATTGTGTATACACATGCTTATAGTGTACTTTTCTACACCCAACAAGCTACAGGATTAAAAATGAAGAAAAAAAAAAAATTATCACAGTGTAAAATATTGCTGCAAGCAGCAATGAAGGGGCCAAGCACCTCAGGTAGACAACTAATTGCACAGACTCATGGGTGTTTAAACCTACTGTTTTTCAGTATATCACCCCAAATTGGCCAAATTTGTCTAAACTTGCTGTGTGCCACCAAGGCCTAATGGTAAGCACATGCAATTTTATGCCAATGAACAAATGTATATTGCAAAACAAACTGTTGTAGAAAGGACCTATTGCATTGCTATTATTTACTGTCCATTTTCAGCCAAATAAGGACGGGTTCCCTTCTGAGTCTGGTTTCTTTGAGAGAATTTGAATTTTTCCCCACATTTTTTCATGGTATATTACAGTTTAGGACTATTTTACAAAAGCACGCTTTTCTAAAAACTCTGTAGTACATGGTGGAAAATCCAATATAAGGAAATTAGATTAGATTAGATTCAACTTTATTGTCATTACACATGTACAAGGCAACGAAATACAGTTCAGGTCTAACCAGAGTGCAATAGCAGCAAGTGCAGGATATACAGTGTTTACAACAGTTAAGTAAGTTAAATAAAGTGGTAATATGGAAGTAATTTACATGTGTGTGTACTATGAACATAATATACAGATTTACTGAAATTACAGAAGGATATGTGCAGTAACAAAATATATGGCTAAACCTATAAACAGTAATTTACATGTGTATGTACTGTGAATATACTATACAGGGGGGCGAGGGGGTTTGGGGGGGCAGAATATTTCAGCCCTTCCTGCTAAACTTAGGATTGGTTAGAGAAGTAGCTTTTTTAAAGTAATCACAGATAATTAGCAAAGAATTTAAATTACTTTTTGGTTGTGCTTTTAACAGTGTACTTTGCCACCAAGCATCTTCAAAGGAATATATAATATAAATTATTAAATTTTATATTTATGTTGATTTTTATCCCCAAAGAGCAAGCCAGAGGCCGCACTGGCAAATCTCCCTAAGACCATATTAAGAAGAAACCCAAAATATGTTCCCAAATTATATATACTTTCTAAGGCTGCCACAACTAACCAGTAAGTTTGACAATAATCGATGATGAAATTGTCAACAAATGCAGTTATCAGTTGTGTTGAATGGTGACCTGAAGTCTGTAAATAGTATCTTGTGTGTCTCCTTCCTGTCCAGATGTGTAGAGCCAGGTGTAGGGTCATCATCTGTTTAGCGGTTGGGATGATACGCAAACTGCAAGGGGGTCCAGTGAAGGCAGAAATGTCTTGCCTGATGACGAACCGCTTGAGGCTCTTCATAACGAAGGGTGTGAGTGCGGCTGGATGATGGTCATTGTGGTAGGATTTTGTAGACTTCTTTGACACAGGGACAATTGTGGTGTTCTTTAGGCATGTAGGAACAGTAGTGCTGCTCAGGCGAATCCTGAAGACATCAGTGAAGATATTTGCTAGCTGTTCTGCACATTCCCTGGGCACTCTTCCAGGAATGTTGTCTGGTCCAGCAGACATTTGTGTGTTATCTCTGCATTATCTCCTTACATCAGCTGTGGTTAGACAGAGCACCTGGTAGTTGGGAGGAGGGATGGTTTTCCTCAAAATCCAGATCCAGCATGTTCACCCCTCTCATTACAAAGTCTACATGCTGATGGAATTTACTGAGCAGTGACTTGAGATTTGCATTGATGAAATCTCCAGGCATAAAAACAGTGCATCGGGGAAACATACTGCAGATCATTAATGCCTCCATAGGGTACACATAGCACTTCCTTAGCATTAGCACTGGAGGGAATGTAAACTCTGTTTATAAGCTTGAAAGTTTGACATTGAAGGACAAAGAAAAACAGGGTGACCCATAGACAGAAAGACTGATACAAATATAGATGTAATCAGTCAGTTCTATTTGATAGAGTAAGAGGAGGAAGTCTGACTTGATCCTCCAAAACACCCCAAAGTGGCTTGAAAATTAGAGACTGCTGTGTGCTCGTTTTTACAGCAATTTGGCTATTGGACAACATACCAGACTCAGTGGTTCAACTATAGGCTCACTCCATTCGCTGTATACTGACCATACAGTATAAAAACATAAAGGTAGAGGAATGTGTTTACATTAATAAACAGTGGTGCTCAGACATGCAGACAGTTGGTTCAACCCTGTACGAGTGATTTAGAACTTTTAGTATTGAAATGCAGACCCTAGTATCTGCTGAGAGAGGTCTCTGCTGTGTATCTCCTGGCTTTTTACTTAACACCACAAGCACTCTCTGCGTCAGACCTTGAGATTCTGCATGACACCATAAACATGCAAGAACGCACGCATCCGGAGACTGTTTATTGTTGAAGCTGACTTTAATCACTGTAATTTACAGATTGTATTCCCTACATACAACAAACATATCAGTTTCTCTAAAAGGAAAAAAAAAAACATATTGGACCAGGGGTACAGTAATGTGAAGTGTTTGTACAAGGCATACACTGCACCCCACTTCGGACAGTCTTAACACATTTCAGCATTCCTCTACCCTGCATACAGACAGCATCTCAAGCAAGCCACCCCACTGAGCAAAACCTGATGAGATGCTTCAGGACTGCATTGACTGGGAGGTATTCAAAAATGTTGCTACACGTGAGGACATTACTGTTTATCAGGATGACTACATGCCCGCTGTAAGTAGTTACATCAGCAACTCAACGTCAACAACACATACCCCAATCAGAAACCATCGATAAACAGTAAAAATTTTAATTTCATGCTGCTTGCTCATTCAACTGTATTCATCTTGGGTAATGCCAGTGATTACAAGAAGGCTATGTATGACCTTGCCAAGAGGGCATACAGAGTCTTGATTATCACTTGACTAATGCTGACAACCGGAGGATGTATCAAGAGTTACATACTTTCGTAGACAGGTGTGGGATCAATGACAGCCACATCACACTTTCAAGGCTCTCAAACCACCAAGTACTAAACTAACTGCTGGGAAAACTCAGAACCCAACATTTTCAGTGTCATCTGCAGCTGTAGCAAATGCTTTTGGTAAAATTAACTGAAATCAGCCAGCCCAGACAATATCCCTGAACAGGTTCTAAGATCCTGCGTACCGGTGCTAGCTGATGTTTTTAAAGATAGGCTCAATAGTGGGTTGTGATGGCTTCCCAAACCATTTCTGGAATGGCCTTATCATCTTTGGAAAGCCTTTACCATGCCAAAGCAGTCAACAGAACCAACAACATCTTCAAAGACAATAGTCACCCCCAGCACTTTTTAACACTTTTACCATCAGGCAGATCCTACAGAAGTGTTAAAGCCAGAAAATGAAGGTTGAAAAACAGTTTCTACTCACAGGCCATCAAGCTTGTGAATGACACTCATCCACTGCCTCTTCACCTTTCACCACAGGCTGAGAATGCCCTCTGACTCTCGGAGGTGTCAACTCCCTCATCCATCCTGCACATACACACCTCAATGCAATAAAAATCAGAGACTACAGAACACCTCTACATTCAGTGCACATGCACGTTACATTCCTCTTGATGCAAATAAGCAACATGGATTCCTCTCATTTCACAAGACTTTGTGTATTCATGTCTGTTACATTGCGCACACTACATTTTGTCTCTGAGTAATTTTGTGACTGTTGTCTATTTGATTTTTATATTCTTATCATAGGCTACTGGAGGATTCACAGAGAAAAAAAAATCATTGTAAGGTGTAAGGCTGTATATATGAAAAACTCTTTTTTTTTTAAGTCTTCAAATGGACATTCATGAAAGAACTACCATGGGAACTGCTTTTAATCTAGTTGTTTTTTTGTTTGTTTTCTTTTTCTTCTAAGGCTGCATTAGAGCAGGAGCATCAAGAATTGAAATACAAAGAACAGCAGCTGGAACTGGCTAATTGTGTCCTTCAGAGGCAAGTAGAGACACTTACAAATATAAAGGATGAAAGCGAGAAAGAAATCACATCACTCTACAGTGCTCTGGAGGTAATTTATTACCAAAGTTTGTATTAGAGTTAAGGTATGTAGAGCATTATATAAATGTATTAATTAATTTATTTATTGATTTATTATTTCAGTGACCATTGTGGATTTTCCTTTCTTTAATGGAAGGGTACCAGCAATTTTGTCCACATGTGTAATGACATATTAAAAACATTTATTTTCAGGTTAAAATGTAAACTAGCATATTGAATTTGAAGCAATTATCCTTATAGCTCATTTAATTGTGATTTGATTATATCTAGATAAATCTAATATCAGAGTAGTCATAATCTTTGAGTATGGTCCTTTTTGTGTGTGTGTGTGTGTGTGTGTGTGTGTGTGTATGTATGTATGTATGTGTGTATGTGTGTGTATGTGTGTATCTATGTGTATATATATATATATATATATATATATATATATATATATATATATATATATATATATATATATATATACACATATATATATAATATAAAATATATATAATATAAAATATATATGCCCGGTCGTTTGTCCGTCGCTGGTGCTTTCAGGCCGACTCCAGGTGCTTCTTTGACAATAGAAAGGATGTTATTAATTTGAGTTTGCATTTCTTGTATGAAACCTATGACTGAAAAATTTGATATGGTTGTCAGGGTTCCCACGCGTCCTGGAAAACCTGGAAATCCTGGAAAATTAATGACCAATGTTCCAGTCCTGGAAAACACATGGAAAATGAGAGAAAACATAAATTGTCCTGGAAAAAATCTTGTTGTCCTGGAAAATTATTATTTTTAAATGTTCTTGATCATTTAAAGAACAGTTTACAACTCTGGATACAAATCTCGCTGGATGACGCTGTCTTGTGTTGGCGGTTTCAGGCGCTAGGAATGGTTTAAGTGCTCGAATGTTTTCAGCAAATGGTGACGGGTAACCAGGTTATATTAACCTTGTTAATCTGAATATCATGTGCAAGGGGAAGCACAGCAAACTAAAGCATGCATGACGGCATTGGCCTGAGAAAAGGAAAGGGTATTAATATGTGCAGTCTTTTTATTTTATTAATGTTGAAATTTCATTCACATGACAGAATGTCTTTAAGAGTATAGTTAAGTAATAGCCATAAAGTGTACGTTGTTTTTAAGACTTCTGGAGAGAAGAACATATTACTTTAGGCCGTGAATCTGTGAGCCTTGTCTTTTTTTGCTAAATTTGAAATGTCCTGGAAAAGTCCTGGAAAATGATCTCTGAAAAAGAGTGGGAACCCTGGGTTGTGCTGTAGACATGGATGTATATTGGAAGAGTGTGTATTTGTTGTAGGTCATTGCAGTCCATAGAGTTGGTGTGTGTGTTGTGCTCTGTACAGTTCAGTTCAGTTATTGAGGAGTCTGATGGCTTGTGGAAAGAAACAGTTACAGTCTGGTTGTGAGGGCCCAAATGCTTCAGTACTTTTTTCTAGATGGCAGGAGGGTGAAGTGTGTGTATGTGGGGTGTGTGGGGTCATCCACAATGCTGTTGGCTTTGCAGATGCAATGGATTTGGATATGACCATCATAGAGACTCCAATGATCTTCTCGGCTGTCCTCACTATCCACTGCAGGGTCTTGTGATCTGAAATGGTGCAGTTCCCAAATCAGACAGATGAACACCAAGAAATGTGGTGCTCTTGGCGATCTCTAAAGGTGATCCGTCGATGTTCAACAGAGTGGTCGCTCTGTGCTCTTCTGACGTCAACAAACATCTCTTCAGTTTTACCAGCATTGAGACAGGTTGTTGCTCTACACCAGGCAGTTGGCTGTTGCACCTCCCTTCTTTATGCTGACTAGTCATTCTTCCTGATGAGACACACCACAGTCATGTCATCGGCGAACTTGATGATGTGGTTAGGACTCTGTAGACCCTGTTGTCTCAGGGAAATGTTGAAGATGTCTGTGAAAACATCCATTAGCTGTTCTGCACATTCCCTGAGCACCCTGTCAGGAATGTTGTCTGGTCCAGCAGCCTTCCGTGGGTTAATTCTTCATTGAGTTCTCCTTACGTTGGCCATGGATAAACAGAGTACCTGATCGTTGGGGGGAGAGATGGTCTTCCTTGCCGCTACGTTGTTCTGCACCTCAAACCGAGCGTAAATACGTTCTTTGAAAGTTTGTGTAAACAAGATCCAGTATGTTTTCTCCTTTCGTTGCAAAGTCTACATAATGATTGAGCACTGATTTGAGATTTGCATGATAGAAATCTCTGGCGATGATAAAGAGTCTCTCGGGTGAACATTCTGCAGATCGCTAGTAGCTCCATAGAGTTCACAGAGAGCCTCTTTTGCATTAGCGCTTGGGGGAATGTACACGCCGACAATGAAAACAGTGGTGAAATCCCATGGGAAATAATTTGGCCTGTATTTAAGTCACAAAATCCGATAATGATGATCAATACCTAGAAACAAGCACAGAGTTTTTGCACCATTCCTTGTTGATGTAAACACTCTGTTTCTGGTGTCCATCTAGGAATAGTCGAGCTAAAAAATGTAAGTAACCATCACCCTATATATATATATAGGGTGATGGTTACTCCCCCCATACTTCGGGGGCCATGTCCAGTAGTCCCCGTGGCTATCGGCCAAACCGCAGTTCAATGGGGGTGAACCCTGTGGAGGCCTGGATGTCTCCCAGATGGCTAAGAGGATGTATGGCAGGAAAAGTCCCAATTTCTCCCTTTCTTGTCATTCACCTGGCATAGCATTAGCTTGAGGGTCTTTTTGAATCTCTTGGCCAGGTCTTTGGTCTGGGGTGATAGACTGAGGTCCTCAGATGCTTCAACTACAACAGACAGCACCGATTCACCATGATTTGTGACATGATACACACACACAGCAGTGTGGGAGTTAGCTAGGGGGGAAGACTGTTCACCTTCTGATGACGTGGGACCCCCCTGCTGCTCCTGGGCTATGCACCCCTTTTGGGAGGCACAGGGTTCTCTGGTTTGGTGTTCATGGGCTTGACGGGGCACCTCTCCTGAGGTCTCCTCTCTATTCGGGCTACTGGTTTGGGGCTGTGGGGAGAAATATACCATGGCCAGGTGGAGGAGATCACCCCATCCGATCTCCAGGTTGGCTAGAGCACGTTCCAGGATTTCCCTGGTGGACGTAGGCCTACGGAATCCGATGGCTTTCTTCTCTGGGTAGAGCCGAATGAGCTTTTGACGATCTTACCAGTTGAGAAGCAGTCTGAGTGGTTCAGGGTGTCCATAGGCCCAGCAGTGGAATTCTGCCACAGCATTCGTAGAGGTTCACCCACAGCAAACTAATATATCCCTTTCTAGAGTGCAATAGTTTGCGGGTGTCATTGTCAGAAAGGGTGTAGTCCGGGAGCTGGGCATCCTCTGACAGGAGGGGCAATAGGATGCGGCCCCCAGCCATCTGAAAAAGAGCAAAGCAGAAACACTCAATTAAGTTCACCGGCAGAAAAAGCTCACCTGTTTGGGAGCACTGAATCCAGCATGGCTGAACTGCTCTCCTTGTGAGGGTGAGGGATTCCGCAGGGATTTTGCCATGCTTTTCCCACCCTGCCTCGCTGCTGCGTGCACACTAACTATCCATTACAAACGCGTGATTGAACCGTCGCTAGTAGAAAGTAGTAAGCGGTAGTAGCGTGAGGAGTGGAAAATAGCCATTGTAAGTCTGCGGTGTGGGCCATGCTGTCACAATATATACACAATATACAAATATATATGTAGTATGTTTACATAGTGTGTGTGTATATATTCATTAATTTTCTATTGCTTATCCGAACTACCTCGGGTCACGGGGAGCCTGTGCCTATCTCAGGTGTCATCGGGCATCAAGGCAGGATGCACCCTGGATGGAGTGCCAACCCATCGCAGGGCGCACACACACACACTCATTCACTGTGTGTATATATGATTATTTGTGTGTGTATATATATATTTATATATATATATATATATATATATATATATATATATATATATATATATATATATATATATAATTTTTTTCTAGATGTATGCGTGCGAGATGCTGATGTGTCAACACTTGTCCTCAACCTCGATCAGAAGGTTATGGCATGATGGAATGTCCACGACACATATAGCTCAAATGCTCAGATTTATTCTAGCAAATCCACTTGAATCATGTTCAGTTTCCATTTCTGTTATTATTATTATTATAAACCTCTGCCAATTCTATATTTTGTTGCAATCGGTGTTCGGTGGCTCGTAAGAGGGCCATAACTGAGTCATGGGCCAGTATTTAAGACCTTTGCATCCTTCAGGCGGAGAAGAGGTGTTGCATAACGGTATACCCCATCTACCTCCACTCTTTTGGTCTTTGTTTCTAGCACTTTAAGAGCGTTCTTATACTGCTTGGAACGTGTACAGTCTTTCACCATTTGGAAGGGAAGTATGTCTACCTGCCACAACTTTTCCACATGTTGGTATAGATCTTGTGTGGGAGAGCAGAACAGGGAGGTGTTCAAGCAGGTGAAGTCAGATGGCTGATCCAGAAATGTAGCTGGTCCTTGAATAGCCCAACCCAAATTTGTATTAACAGCTACAGGACTGCCTTATGAGCCCATACTGACTGGGGCTATTGGTATGATGAGTTCGGGGTAATCAGAAACAATCAACAGCAGTGGCTTAACATCCTTGTAAGCAGTAAGGGGAATATCTTTGAGATGTTTGAATTTTGCTTTCAACTTATCCACAGGGCAGGATTGTTTGGCTAGGTTCAGCTCCTGAGCAGTAAATGCTGTGTGTATCTTGTGCCGAATGCTAGGATTGACAGGTGTAGACAGTTCAAATGAAACTGATGCACCTTGTATCTCGACTACTTCTTGTCTGACGGTCCTAAGAGCTAATGATTTGACCACAGTTTCCAGCTCAAGGTAATTTACTGCTGTGGGGAGAATGATAGTTCTTTCAGACCCATCGTCAAGGATCGCATATGTATCCAGTGTTCTTCCATTTTTCAGGGTACAGTTAGCAGGCTCAAGTCCTCTGCCACACTTCCAACATCTGTTGTTATCCTTTATCCAGGTAGTTATTTGTGATGTGGTCAGTTTACCAAATTCAGTGCAAGAGTTCAGATAATGCATTTGGCATTTACAGAAGGGACAGTATGGGTTAGGGTTAGGAGCTTTCCCGTTTCTTAACCTTTGTCAGATCCTTCTTTGGTTGGGAACATGCATTAGCCGAAGCTGAGGTTTCAGCAGTCTGATTCATTCCATAGTAAATTGTAGACTGTACCTTTGGTGGTTTTAGGGTTCTCTGTTCTCTATTCTCATAAAATTATAGTATTCTCATTCTTTCTGAGCTGTAGAGTTCAACTGCTTTCCTGGATATCTGCAGCGCTTGTGATTTCCTCTCAAGCCATTCTGCAAATTCAAGGAGGGTATATGTTTTATCAGTCCCATTCTGGAGAATGCCCTTTGACAGACAATGTTCAATGAAGCTATCTCTGTACGATGATGGGAGCTTGGTAAGTAATCTGTCCACAAGAGATCCACACACAAGCTCAGTCCTGGAAGGCCCTTCTAATGTACTAAGAAGGCCAACCAGAGTATTGACTGATAACGCAAAGTCTTCAAAGGCTTGGGAATCCCCAGGTTTTATTGTAGGAGTGCGTAGAATACTGCCAATTTCTCCTTGAACTAGTTGCCGAGGCTGCCTGTATCGCTGTTTCAATGCTTGCATGGCCCGTGTATGGCATGGGATCATACATGTACCTCTTTGCTATTTGGAAGGCAGCTGGCAGTTTCAGATGATCAAGTAACACCTGGTATTTGTAATCTTCTGTCAGATGCATATGAGGACCTAATACGCTATCAAGTCCCTTTTTCAGCAAAGCAAATTCACTCGCTCTCTCGGATGTGAAGTTGGTTAGCTTAGGTTTAGGTATTCTGTATGAGGAAGCAATAGCCACCTCCACCATGTTAGGAACTTGAGCTGCTGGCAGTGCAGTATATGAGTATGGTGCAGAATACATCTAGGGCTGAGATACTTCACCTGGTGGTCTGACAGATTGATAACCCATTAAATATGTGTCTGAAAACAGGCTGTCGGGTCGAGGATCTAAGAACTGGGGTACTTGAGGTTGTGTATATGCTGGCAATGAATGAGTTTACTCAGCTTGTGAGAAACTAGGATGCACAGTACTATACTGCACAGGGGTTACAGTGGATGCATAAACTGGCTGCTGGCCAACTACAGGGTGGTACACTGCGGAGCTAGACGATAAAATTGTGATGCACATTGTTGTCTAGCAGACGGCATTTGTGGCTGAGATGATGTCTGCTGACTTCCAGTAGGCTGTAGTGGAACATATTGCGGATTTAGCATATGTGCTGGTGCAGACTCTGGTCGTGGCTCATGTTCCACTACAGGATGCCTATGTACTGGGACAGATGCTGCATTGACTGTTGAAAATGAGGTATTAACTTTGATAAATGACCTGAATGCTGACTAGGGAGCTGCGAGTAGATGACAGGGCTTGATGAGTGTGTAGGAATTAATGGTGTGGAGTACCTTGTCATTTCAACATTATTGGGGGTTGTTGCACGAATAAGAGGTAAGCTGGCACTACTTTGCAGGATGGGCTGTTTCTGGATGCCTGGATTCTGGATTGAGGAACTGATTGTTGATGTCCGACACCTGTGGCACAGGGATGAAATAAACCCTGATGCATGCGTGGTGAACCTTTTATGTTGCGCAAGAGACATTTCCAGTGTGCTTTGCAATTCCCTAATTTGCCCTTGTACATTCCATACTTCTTCCTCCACTCTACGAAGCCTCTCCGTTTCAGTTAATTGCTCAGTCTGAAGCCTCTCAGGTGTTGCCGAGTGATATTCCACATTTACATTGTCATGAAACCTTACATCATCCTGAAAGGGGTTTAAAACTGTATGCCGTGACTGGGAGTAAGTAAAAAGTCCTCCAGATGTCCAGGAATCTGTCGGATCCTGCTAGGACCGTGACTCTGCTCTTCCATGTAATCCTGTGATGTTGCCATGAGGACAAGATATCAACATCTGGCTCGAAGGACCACTTTGTTCTAGACGTATGCGTGTGAGATGCTGATGTGTCAACACTTGTCCTCAACCTTGATCAGAAGGTTATGGTATGATGCAATGATGGAATGTCCAGGATATATATAGCTCAAATGCTCAGATTTATTCAAATCCACTTGAATCATGTTCAGTTTCCATTTGGGTTTGTGTGTTTGTGTGTGTATGTGGTTTCTGAAATACAACAAATAATAAATTCACTTAACATAAATTTGCATGTAATATAATAAGTATACATTTAGCCTAATGCAACAAACAGTGAAATAGAACATATGCGGTACAAAATGAATTATTCACTATAATTCACTATACAGCGCTATTGCCCCAGAAATAACTTAACTAGCATCTAACACAGATAATCGCGATAAATCCAATTAAACGTTATAAATAACATGTGTGTCTAAATTCTAGTATGTTAGCTTAACAACAAACATATACAAAGAATTAAATACTTTGCTACTAGTATGGGCGATTGCAACAATAAGCTAACCTTTAACATGCCCATGCTATCATTACACATGACCAGAATTTAGTACACACATAAACGTAATGCTCACAATTAGTAATGCACATAAACAGTAGCATAATGTGTATCTTAACCATAAATAAATGTAACTTACAGTCTCAAGGACGCACATATCCGAACAAACAATAATTTGCCTCGCCCATAGCAACTGAACTAGTTAGAACTTGTCCGAACGTGTCTGGTCAGGCATATAACTCACTCACTCACACTCTCATCTTCTACCGCTTATCCGAACTACCTCGGGTCACGGGGAGCCTGTGCCTATCTCAGGCGTCATCGGGCATCAAGGCAGGATACACCCTGGACGGAGTGCCAACCCATCGCAGGGCACACACACACACACACACTCTCATTCACTCACGCAATCACACACTAGGGACAATTTTCCAGAGATGCCAATCAACCTACCATGCATGTCTTTGGACCGGGGGAGGAAACCCCCAAGGCACGGGGAGAACATGCAAACTCCACACACACAAGGTGGAGGCGGGAATCGAACCCCGACCCTGGAGGTGTGAGGCGAACGTGCTAACCACTAAGCCACCGTGCCCCCGGCATATAACTCCACCCACATATTACATCACCAACAAAACAGCAGGGTATTTTATATATACCTGTGTGTGTGTGTGTATATGTGTGTGTGTATATATATATATATATATATATATATATATATATATATATATATATATATATATATATATATATACACACACACACACACACACACACATTCTTAATTATGAATGTATGTGTATATATTAATGTATGTGTATATATGTGTGTGTGCATCTCAATAATTAAGAATGTCGTGGAAAAGTTCATTTATTTCAGTAATTCAACTCAAATAGTAAAACTTGTGTATAATATAAATCCATAAAGTGGTGTTTCCTTGGTGGTGTTGATCTTTTAATTGTGGTTCCTGAGAAATTCCCCAGTGTTACTTTTACCCAGGGTTACAATTTTCCCAAACACAAAAACGTTGTTTGGAATGAGATCGTGGCCATGTTTGATTTTGGTGAATGTAGGAGGCCCATTGTGACCCCTGTTGTGGTCCCATTTTGTTTTGTACATTGTACAGGAGGCTGAGTTTGTGTTTTCTCAGGTGAAGGGGTGGGAGGATGTACAATAGTCTGCTGAAGGTTATACAGCTACTGTGGTAAAAAATACATAATTAATGAATGAAAACATTTATCTTATTTTTTTCTGACTCCAATCACCACAGTGACCAGACTGTCATTCAACAGAGACTTCATTGTCTCTGTTGAATGAGCATACTAAACTAAAATAAATAAAATGGCAATTCTTTAGACTGGTTGAAAGCAGAGATGAGGTGTATTACTTTGACCTGAGCTCACATGAAATTGAGCTGAAGAGAAGCTAATTTTAGTAGGGGACCCACACTGAAATAGTGGAGGCCCCCTTTATTGATGGTATGATGTTATTGTTGTTCTTCTTCTTCCTCATTTTTTCTTCTTCTTTTATATTGTATTTCATATTGAAGTTTATGGTATGCCATAGAATGCTCATATACTTTTAATGAAATGTGTGGTAGGGATAGCTACATTCACATTAACTTTGATGTATGCCACTCAAATCCTTTAGCACCACCAATATGGGAAATTTGTTCATTTACAATTATTGTAATTTGGCAGTTACAATAATATCTGCTGAACAGGAACTGAAGGCATATCAGCAACAGCTTCAAGTATAATGGCTGAACTCTCCAAGAAGATTTGTCTTAATTTTCCTTTAATTTGACCCTCATAATGAACAGATTTGTAAAGGTGCACATCTTTTTAAATCACTGAACTAAAAATTATTTTTCCCCTTTATTCCTTTGAAGGCACTGATGTGAATGTAACACATTTGTGATTTTGCAACAAGCTAGTTTTTTATGCAACACTTTTATAGAATAGATTAACTATTAATCACTGGAGGGAAATTAGGTTGTCATTGAATCTTGGTACAATTTGTGGTGGCATTTTTGAGCTACATATATAAAACACAGTCAGACTCAGAGTTGTGGTAAAAGCAAAGAAGTAAAGATGGTATTTATTTTGCTGCAGCAAGAGGCATCTTCCATGTAGTGTAGAGTGCCAAGTCTACACAGTGAGGAGGCAAAGATTAGTGATTCAGCTCTCCCTTTTATACCCTAGGTGTGTGCTTGTGTTTGTGACCTCTGTCACCTCAGCAAAGTCAGATCTTATCAAGCACGTGCACCCACACTCCCCTAAAGTGCCCATCCCTTTAACACATGGAATTTTTATGGCAGGAACGTTTATGGCAGGAACGTTTATGGCAGGAACATTTGTTGTTGGACTGTTTAAAGTAGGGACATTTCCTCCTGTTCTCTCTCTGACACACAGAATTTACCATGAAAGCACATATAAACACTCATGATATTTAAAATTTCCAATACAAATTAAAATATAGTCGTCTTCTACTTTCAGCCTTTCCTGTTAGGGGACGCCACAGTAAATCATCTGTTTCCACATAACTCTATCCTTGGTATCCTCTACTCTCGCAGCAATTAACTTCATGTCCTCTTTCAACACATCCATGTAATCTCCTCTTTGGCCTTCCTCTTTAACTCTTACCTAGCAGCTCCATCTCCAACATCCTTCTACCAATATAACTCTCCCTCCTCTGCACATGTCCAAACTATCTCAGTCTAGCCTCTCTGACCTTGTGCACAAAACGTACAACCTGAGATATCCCTCTGGTGTGCTTGTTCTTAATCCTGTGCATCCTTGTCACTCCTAAGGAGAACCTCAACATCATCTCTGCTACCTAGATTTTCACCTAATGTCTTTTCCTCACTGCTACAGTCTCTAACACATACAGCATAGCTGGTCTCACTACTGTCTTGTAAACCTTTCCTTTGATTCTTGCTGACACTATTCTGTTACACAACACTCCTGATACTTTTTTCAACCACTCCAACCCAACTGCATTTGCCTCTTCACCTCTTTTTCACACTTCCCGTCACATTGGACGGTTGACCCCAAATACTCCTGCACTTTCTTGACCTCAGCTCCCTGCAACCTCACTGTTCTAATTCCTTCCCTCTCGTTCATACACATGTATTGTCTTACTATGATTGACTTTCATTTAGAATCTTTCCAAAGCAGACCTACACCTTTCTAGGTGTTCCTCCACTCCCAAATCTTACTACAGATCACAATGTCAAACATCATTATCCACAGCAATTCTTGTCTGACCTCATCTGTAAACCTGTCCATCACCATAGCAAATAAGAAGGGACTCAAAGATGATCCTCTATGTAGCCTCACCTCCACCTTGAACTCCTCTGTCTGACCTACAGCACATCTCACTGCTGTCATACTCCTCTCATACATATCCTGAACTACTCTGACGTACTTCTCTGCCACTCCTGACATCCTCATACAATACCATAGTTCCTCTCTCAGAAACCTGTCATACGCTTTCTCTAAATGTACAAAGATGCAGTGGAGCTCCTTCTGACCATCTCTGTACTTCTCCATTAACATTCTCAGAGCAAAAATTGCATCAGTAGTGTTCTTTCTGGACATGAAGCCATACTGCTGCTCACAAATATCCCCTTCCTTTCTTAGCGTAGCTTCCACTACTCTTCCGCTTCTTCCGATTGTGTGGGTCATCGACTTTATACCCCTGAAGTTGCTACAACCCTGCAAATCACCCTTTTTTTTAACGATCAGTACTAGAACACTTCTCCATTCCTCAGGCATCTTTTCACTCGTTCCACCACCATGTTTTCTTAACTTCTTTTCTCCTTCCAGATGACACCCCTTGGGTTCCTATCTGTCACTGCTTCTGTAGATTCCCAGTCATCTAGAAGCTCTTCCTGACCACCCAAATCCTCTCTCAGCTTCTGTCTGGAATCCTCATGAGATTCTTCCTTTTTCAAGTTCCACCACTTGGTATTTTTTCTATCTTTTGCCTCCTATTCTTCCTGACCACCAGAGACATCTTAAATAACACCACATGATGGAATCTGGCTACACTCTCTCCTACCACTACCTTGCAGTCAGTAATCTCTCTCAGATTGTTGTGTCTACATAGAATGTAGTCCACCTGCACTACTATATAGCCATCGCCACTCTTATATGTAACACTGTGTTCCTCTCTCTTTTGGAAATGTGTTAACTACAGCCATTCCCATCTACTTAACAAATCCCACCACAATCTGTCCATCTAGGTTCCTTTCCTTAACACCAAACCTGCTCATCACTCCTCATCAACTCTGCTTCCCTCATTGACATGCCCGTTGAAGTCTGCTCCAATCACTACACTCTCCTGTCTGGGAATTCTCTCCATAACCTATTATTGAGACAACTGACAACTTGCATGTTTAAATGTGGCACGTTTTACGCTGGATGGCCTTCCTGATGCAACCCTCTCGATTTATCGGGCTTGGGACCAGCAAAGAAATCACTGTCTTGCAACCCCTGTGGCTTGATTACAATTAAAATACAGTAGGGATACAAAAAAACAAAATGGATAACGAGATGGGTCAAAGAGTAATAAACAAAGAATTATGTACAGTGTGCCATGGGGGTGGATCTGAGTCTGTACAGTGAGAGTCCATAATGTCCATAATCACCAGCAGTTTTGCCAGTATTCTATTCCTGATAACATCCTTCATGGTGACAAACTTGGAGCCAACAACAGACTCAGCCTTTTTGTTGAGTTTGTTTGGCCTGTAGGCACCTTTTGCTTTGATGCTTTGACTGATCTGGAGCATCCTGTTGCACTCATTGAAAGACCTGAGCCTCCTTAAGAAGTGGAGTTGGCTCAGGCCCTTCTTGTAGATGGCTCTTGTGGTTGAGGACCAATCCAGCTTATTGTCCAATTAGATGCCCAGGTACTTATGTTTCCACAATTTCCATGTTTTTCCAACCTATACAAACTGCTTATTCTTGCTGAAATCTATCACCATCTCTTTTGTCTTTGCCACGTTTATCTGTAGGTAGTTCTCCCCACAATTGTGTACTTGTGCTTGTGTCCACTATCCACACAGCTTACTTTAGCCTGTGTCATGGGAGAATTTATGAAGATGATATTATTCAGTGAAGTACTTAAAATCTACAGGGTATGTGGTGAAAATTGAGGGTTAGATGGCACCATTCCCTGGGGGTCCCAGTATTACTTATCAGATGTACACACAGCTCTGTTGTCTCCCAAACTGTGGCATGATAATTGTGAAACCATCCCACCTGCAAGTTTTACAGTTTTGTCCTCTGCAGTCTGGACTGGATGGTACTGAATGCACTGGAGAAATAAAAGAACGTGTGTTGGGTCTGTCCAAAGAAAGAGTATGGATATTTTCCATAACACTGGGACTTTATAAAGGTGCAGGCTCAGGTTGAAGAGATGCTGGAATACTCCACACAACTGGTTGGCACTCCACTGCTGTGGCCTTCCTCTGGTTAAATCTCTTTAGCTCTCTTCTCACCAGGTTGGCATGTGACGTGTAGTCCAATTTGGCATAGGGTGACAGTGGTGGAATAAATTGGCCGGTGAAGAGCCTTGGGTGGATTCTGACAGTGTTCTGAAGTGGATCAGTGGTGTAGAGTGTGGGGCAGGGGCTACTGGGTGTGGAGGAGCTGGGGTCAAACCTGTTAAAGAACATGTTTTTTTTAGGACTCAGTTATACTTCTCCAAGAAACCAGCAAATTTGTTTGCAACCATGCAACAGTTTTTGACTTAAGTAGGTAGATCACTAAAGGGCTTGATCCTTAGTGTCATCAAAAAGGCTTATGTAATTCAGCTGTAGTTGGTTGTATAATTTGTAAAACACTACATAACTTTTGAAATCTTAAAATCAAGATTGTTGATTCTTTTTATTATTAAAAGGTGTCAAGTTTTGAACTGGAAGTGGCCAAGAACAGTTTTTGTTTATTTATTTGTCCAGTCATCACAAAATTTGGAATGTAGCATTTTGAATCCAGTTTGATATATATATTTTTTCAGATTTTGATATACAGGAGAGGCTGTAAATTTAAAAAGCAAACAAATGAATAAATAATGATTGAATTCACCTCTAAGTGGCACTATAATTAATTATTTTTCATTGTTCAGAACTTTTGTACCACTCAGTATCAAATAAAGGTTCTATTTTTGTTTGATTCCTATAAATATATTGAGTATTGGTGATCTCAGGAATTTGCGATTTCTCAAATAGCAAGTCATACATTTTTGAATTTTTAACTAAAATTTTATTTATTTTTTTCCACATTTTTTCTCTACAGATATTGTTAATATCAAGGGTAGGATGCCATTTGACCATACTTTGTAGATTAGTAAATGACCCCACTCCTAATAGATTGTAATTTGTCTATTCTGAAACTCAAAAACTCAAACTTTTCTGCTTCTTATAAATTTTGTTAAATCATCAACAACAACAAAATCCAATTAAACTTTGGATTACAGCATTGTGACATTTTGGGCGGGGGGGATGTTTATCAGATTGTTTGATAACATACAATTCACTCATAATTACCACCGATCCCAATTTCTCTTTCATAAATCACTGTCATTGGGATCTGGCTCCATCCACAGATTCTAGAGCTTGAAGTGGTATGTTTGATGTGCATCATCTCTACCTTTTTGACTGACCTCATAGTCAACTTTCCTAAACTTGCTGTTTGACCTCAAAGGGACCTTGTTGGTTTTTTGAGTAATTAAGAGCTAAGATGCAAAGTCTCATAGTGAAAGACCCCTGTTGTACAGTAAGTATTGTCAGTCTTGTGGATGATGCAAATGTTGGCTAATTTAAGCTGTGGTGATTTCACAGATCCACAATGTAGTGAGTTTTGTTTAGCAAAATGTAGTTAGTCCTCCCCGCTGGTTACCTTTACCTAAACACGCCGCGGCAAAAGGATAGGGGTGGGGGGATAGCCACCATACAGACAGTCCCTGAAGTGCCGCCAGCTGTCCACTAGAGGGTATTCCAGCTTCGAGTTACAAGTATTTGTGCTTACACTACCCTGTCCGATTTTATGTGCAGTATTATTTCGAACCTTGTCACCTTTTTCACCTCTTGTGAGTTTGCAGGTAAGATTTCTATGCTGACGATTTCTATCTTCCTGTGATTCTGAGTAATCGTTCTGCATTGGACCCTCTCCATAATTGCATTCAGGATATCAAACAGTGGCTTTCCCAGAACTTCCTTCATCTGAATGAAAAAAGACTGAGTACATCCTGTTTAGCCCGGATTCACCCAGAAGTTCTCTTAGTTTTGGTCCTCCAACACCTCAGTTTGCACCTAACGTGCGTAAAATGGGTGTTATTTTTGACAAAAGTATGCACTTTGATAAACAGATCAGTGCAGCAGTGAAGGCGAGCTTTTACCAGCTAAGACTACTCAGCAAGGTCAAATCATTCTTGTCCCAAGCTGACCTTTAAAAAGCTATACATGCCTTCATCAGCTCGAGGATTGACTACTGTAATGCTCTCTACACTGGACTTAATCAATCACTTCTCAATCGGCTCCAAATGGTACAAAATGTTGCAGCACGTCTTCTCTCTAACACCTCCAAAAGCTCACACATCACCCCTGTCCTCCTCTCGCTTCACTGGCTTCCGGTGCGGTTTAGGGTGTATAAGGTCCTGCTGTTTGTGTTCAAGGCTATCAATGGTCTGCCCCCGGCCTACCTTGCCGAATTAATAACGGTCTACCAACTAGCCAGAACTCTCCGCTCCTATGGACATACCTCTCTGGTCATTCCCAAGTACAAATATAAAATGTTTGGAGGCCGGTCATTTGCCGTCCAGGGACCAAAGCTGTGGAACGCACTTCCAGCATGCATACGATGCATCACTGTGCTGAGTGTTTTTAAATTGCAGTTGAAAACTCATTTATTCATACAAGCTTTTAACATGTAGCCCCTGATTCAACTGCTATTTTATGTTCATTGTGTTCTTATATTTTATTGTCTATTGCTGTTTTACTGGAAAGCACCTTGTGCTCCTTTTGGTTGTTGTAAGGTGCTCTATAAATAAAATTTGATTGATTGATTGATTGATAGAGAAGGTCCCTCCTCCCAATTTTGCCTAATGATATCCAGGTTACCACATTGTTTGAGGCTATGCAAGAATTTAAATGGGAATCATTCAAATTATATAATAATTGGAAAACACTGTGGAGGCTTGTGGGACTTCTCACATTCCAGACATGTGTTTGAAGCACTTATCTCATTCTGATGGATGTTGTGAAAAAGCCACAGCTGTGTGATCTGCTTAATGTAATTCATATATTAATACTGAAAGTAGTCCAATGCAATGCACTTGTGGAGTCAAATCTAACTGCTTGAACAATGGAAGGGGGTGCTGTTGGGGTTGTGGGGTCGTTAACAGAATTCCCAGATGATATTCTGATCATGACATGCTGCACACTACCTGTAAACATCACCCTGAATGCCTGGCCAGAGGCCCTAAGACTAGTTTTGTCCTTCCCCTAATGTATAGGGAATTGACTGGACATTAGGGGAAGGACAAAACTAGCCTATATTTAATCACTGAATAGTATGTTTGGGATATCAATCAGATGGATTTGTTCACCGTCATTGATTTACTTGATTGAAGGCATTCCTGTGATGAATGTCTGGAAAAAGTTGAATTTGTACTAGGCTTGGCTGTATGCTTCCTGTGGCATAGGTTTCCTATTTAGACACAATTAAGACACAACTACATCTAAGGAAAAAGAAAATCACTGTATGACTCTTAAATGAGTATTAAAGATGCGAGACAAACATAAAGCACCACTATTTGGGCAATTAGGCTCATTTGTCTTAGCAAGATTACTGCATACTGACCACTTTGACTTAGGACCTATGGTTTGGTCAGCACGATCAGTTTCATCTGAAAAATAATAATAAGATGAAAAATCCAACTTAAAACAACAGGATTACAAAGAATCTTATAAAATTCTTAACAAAAATGATATTTTGTTAGATTTTCTTGAATTTGGCGACTTGGTTTGTTGGATAGCTTGCCAATGTACTAAAATGCTTCTAATACATAAAAGTAAGCTGGACCAAGCTCAGGGATAAAGTGTTTATGGAAGATGCTCGTGTAGCATAGTTGTCTTCTGGAACTTAACCCAAAGGTATTGTGTCTTTGACCAGACTTTATACCTGGTAACAAATGTCTTTCAAACAATAGACAGATACATTTAGGACCTCCTAGTGGATAACTTGCAGTGGACACTACAGAACAGCTTTGCTGTGTATTGATCAGTTGATTGCTTTACAGAATATATTAACTATGGGTGGGGAACAGCCACAATGTAATAAGCTATTTGGTTCACCCTTTACAGTTATATGTTAATTACAGGTGGGGCACAGGAACATCAGACATTGATTGCTTATGAATATCAGGCATTGATTATGCATGAAAGAAGTAGACACAAAAACCTTCAGTTTCCAGCTATTTAAAAAAAGAAAAAAAATCCTAACAAATGCCTAACCTCCACAACAGCACAAACAATAAAACAATAAGAATAATACTTACATTTGTATTTTTGTAGTTTTTGTGCTTGAAACAGCACATGTTTATACCACAGCAAATTACCAACAATTGCCATTTTTAATTTATAAATAAACAACACATTGTGCTTTTTATGAAACATCTAGAGGACTTCAGTTCACTCATGTCAAATATCACCTGACATCAAATCAAATCACTGACCGAAATGTTTAAAAGTATAACTCCATATGAACATAATTCAAAATGACGACACATGGAAATTACAAAGGCAATAACAGAATTCACAGCAAAAAATACCATGCCCCTCAGTATGGTGACCAAGTCGGGGTTTATGGGAGGGGAAGTGGCTTAGTGGTTAAGGTGTTGGACCTCTGATCAGAAGGTCATTATTTTGAATCCCAGGTCCACTAAGCTGCCAGTCTTTGGCCCCTGAGCAAGGCCCGTAACCCTCGCGTCTGCATGAAGAAATGCAGAACGGGTCGCAGTGTTTATTTTTCTGCATTTTGTGTTGTTATGTTACTGAATAGAGATCTTCTATTCTATCTATTAAATTAAAGACTGTCTAGTAAATTTCACAGATAGTGTTTAAAAGGCGCAATTCACATGTGTACGTTACAAAGAATTTACAATAAATCTTAATATTGAGTGGTAAAGCTCAGGCAAACTCAGACACAATCTCAGTGTTTGCTGAAAACACATTTTTGTTGTAGCTTTTTATGAATAGTTTTTCTTGGGAAAGAAACAGATCTTTAGGGTCCATGAGTGTTTGGTGAAATGGGAAGTTTGGCTGCTGTCACCTTTTTGCTCATCTCTGGTGGTCACTCAAGTTTGCTGACTGTGGAGTGGTTGGATGCTTTTATTTCCCAAGAAGCCCTCAGGCCTGTATCACCTTCTGTCTGAGCAAGATTGAATTTTTTATATTGACAGATTATCTACAGTTACAATCCGCAGATCCAAATGCAAAATCCATTATTGCTAAAAGAATTGTCATGTGCAAGTCATATGCTGAAGGAAATTTTAGTGTGCAATTGTTCTCTGCACATGTTAATCTCAAATTTCATAATAGAAATCCAGGAAAGCCAACCAGGACCTTCAGATACAATTGGACCAGGTGTTGCACCATGCACAGGATCCAAACAGCAAAGGCAATTCACTTTTCTCTGAGGTATAGGTTTTAATATTATTCAATTATTTAAATTCATATGATATTAAAGTGCTGATTTAAGTATTATTTTTTACAGGTAGATGATAAGCGTGTAGAAATAGAGAGACAGTTGATCAGTTTGAAAGTACAGTACCAGTCTCTTCAAAAGCAGCATACTTTTACCAAGCAGCAGATGCTTCGCATGAGGGTAAAAGTCATCAGCATTATTGTTGAGAAAAGAGCAAGTGCTTCTTTTTGCCATAATTTTTGTTCTTTCTTTCATCTTAGGTGCAGATATCTAATGTGATGCAGCTTCAGAGGATTAGAGCTGACCCTGCCCAGCTTGAGCGATTACATTTCATGTTGTCAGAGAAGAATAGTGAGATAGAAACCTTGATGAAGAAAGTGCAGCAGTTGGAGAAGGTAGGGGTAAAGTCACTGAATTTGATACATTGTTTTGATAGGGGTCTATTCATTGTTAATACTTTGTATTGTTAGTGAAACTGAAGCGTAATTCATTTATCAACAGGTGGCACTTGAAAATCATTCCACTTGTGTGTCTAAGGAAATTGAGCCTGTGGATGAGACATACTACACAGATCTCTTGAAAATGCAACTCTCAAATTCCAAGTAAGTTTCCATTTAATGAATATTAAGTCTAGCCCATTAAAGTCATGTGTACCGGGATTTCTTGGATTTGGACCTTTCCTAGGGTGGTAATCTTAGGAATCTATATAAAAAAGCCAGACTCTGGAGAATTTTTACATTATTAAATTTGTAATTTTTAAATTTGTAATTTTTTCACATATACAGTGTATGTGTGTGTACACAGTGGCATCATGAGACTGTTTATTTCACCAGCCTGCTGAATGCAATTAAATGTTATTTCAATTAGTCATCATGATGATTAGAATTTCTAGAGTTAATCACTCAAAGAATTCTCTCATAATTTACACTGTAATGTCTCAAACACGTATGATGTATAAGCTTGAATGCTTTTAAACCCAATTTACTTTGGACTGTATTGGAAGGAACATATCAATCTATGAAAATATCTTTGTGTTCTGTGGAAGAAAGTTAGTTTTCAGACAAAGCAAAGCAAGTAACTAATGACGCATTTAAAATACATTTTAAAATATTAAAACAAATTGTGTGTGTGTATATAAAATATAAATTAAATACAGTACTGTGTAAATGGTATGTTAGTTTTACACAGAAGAAATGCTGTAAATTAAGAATGCTAAAATATAAATTTTAATTGTTCATTTTTACCTATTTAAATGTCAAGTGAGCAAGAAAAATCTAAATCAAATCACTTTTTGCTATGACTGCCCTTTGGCTTCAAACCAGCAACGTGCACACTTTGTACACTTGCATAAAGTCAGGGATTTTGTAGGATCAGTCTGGCATATAATTAACCAATTATACCAAGCAGGTATGATCATCAGTTTGATATGTAGGTTGAAACACAGTCATTAATTGAATCATCCAAACTCTGCTACTAAGGAGTAGTTTTTGTGCTGTTCAAGCTATTTTGAAGAATCACAAAGAATCGGGCAATGTTGGGGACTGTAGTCGCAATGGTTGGCCAAGGACATTTTGTGCAGCAGATGAGACACACCATGCTTGCTTCCAGTCAACATCAGAATATACCATGATGTTGAACAGGAAAACAGTAGAAGGTCATGACAAAATCTATGAAGATGCCAAACGTCCAAAACAGACAGTGATCTCAGCAACAATATCACCTCTAATACCCCTTTTCCACCAAAAGAACCGGGTGCTGGTTCAGAGCTAGTGCTAGTGCTGGTAATTTGTATAAACGGAGGTTATAATCGAGAAATTACATATTTTATCATTAACACAGAAAAAAGTTAGCCTTAGCATGTAGCTACCTACTATCATGTGTGCTGATAACGTATCATATTGCGGTAAAGTAAAACTGTATTAAACATTAGTACAGTGATGCCTCGAGATACGAGTGCATTGACATACAAATTTTTTGAGATACGAGCTGTGATTCGACCAAATTTTTGCCTTAAGATACGAGCAAATTTTTGAGATACGAGCATCCGAGCTGCCGCTGCCGAAACAAAGATCCCCCAACAAGACACATGCACGCTCGCACACACACTCCCGCACACATGCACACACACATGAGGCTTCGTCAATGTGTCAGTGAGAATGCTGAATCTGAGCCATGACATCAGAGGATTCTTTAGATGAGCTTTTTGCTGCTTGAGTTCAGCTTTGTCTCTTCCTTTTCCTACTGAATAAACAGTCTTGTAATCAGAAATCAAGCAAAATCCACAATATTCAGAGTAAACTGCACACGCACACACATGCGCACACACACACACACAAAGCCGCCTTTCCACTGCACACGACAAACGACGGCCGATAAACCGGAAGTCATTCATTTCCTATGGAGAGTCGCAAAGGCGCTGCGTGAGGTGCCGACCATCTCCGGATCCGTAGTTTTCGGATCCGTTTTAAGCGTCGGATCCGTTAAAAAAATTTTAACTTGTGCGACTACACCGCATCCGATATGCCGACCGGAAAGGTTTTTATTAAAACGACCGGCAGATGTTAGTGAGGAAAGAGTGACAAAAAAGGCAAAAACAAGTGAAGAGAAAAGCGATTAAGAAAATTAAGCAAAATTAATGTAAAGTTAAGAGAATTTCAGTTAAGTTCGTTAATTTTAGTGTAAAGTAAAGTTCCATTTAAGTGTAAAGTAGCATTAAGAGTGAGCGAAAGTGAACGAAAGTGAAAGTGTAATTCCTCCTAACTCCTCCCCCTGTTTACTCCTCCCTCAACCTCCGTGCGCATCTTCCGTAAAGTAAAACCAGTTTATTTTTTTAACATTCTCTTTTATTACTGTATGTTTTATTTGTCATTTATAAATACAGGTACTGTATATTTTTGATATTCAAAACACAAACAAAACAACTGGAGTGGAATTTTGCGAGCTGGAACAGATTAATGGGATTTCAATTGATTTAAACGGGGAAAATTGTCTTGAGATACGAGCATTTTGAGATACAAGCAAGGTCACGGAACGAAATAAACTTGTATCTCGAGGCATCACTGTATACTTAAGGTACATTATCAAAGTGCTAACAGTAACCCAGCCCCCAGCCCCTGACGCAAGCAGTTCTTAAGTCTAGACCAGCAACGTTTTGGTGCTACATAAGAACCACTTTTCCTGGTTCAGAGCCGGTGCTCGAAAAAGAAAGAACTGGTTCTAAATTAGGCTCTGGCTCCGAACCAGCACTCAAACTGCCGCGGTGGAAAAGGGGCATAAATGGCAGAGTTGAAATGATTGCAGGCCATCATTTGAACAAGACTTTGAAAGCAAAAATATAGAGGCCATACCACAAGATGCAAACTATTAATCACCAGTAAGAATTTTAAGGCCATATTAGAATTCATAAATACAGATATAACGCACACAGGTTCTGGAATCAAGATTAAAATTAAAGCTGCAAGCAGCATTTCCCAGGTTCAAGCGTTTAAGGCCTTTAGGGAGTTTAAGGACTTAAAGGATTTTCACATACACAAAGTGACCCGCAAGTTACAGAGGGTGGCACCCGCTCCTAACCTAGTGTCTCTAATACAGAAAAGCTTACCAACGTGTTGCACAATATGTGTCATGTGAAGTACTCACCTGTCCAGTTTTCCCTAAAATAAACAAAGTCATATCCATAAAGCGAAGAAACACAAGCATCCAGATGCAGAACGAGTGACCGGCAAGTCACGTACAGAAAGTGACCGGCAAGTCACGTACAGAAAGTGACCGGCAAGTCACGTACAGAAAGTGACCGGCAAGTCACGTACAGAAAGTGACCGGCAAGTCACGTACAGAAAGTGACCGGCAAGTCACGTACAGAAAGTGACCGGCAAGTCACGTACAGAAAGTGACCGGCAAGTCACGTACAGAAAGTGACCGGCAAGTCACGTACAGAAAGTGACCGGCAAGTCACGTACAGAAAGTGACCGGCAAGTCACGTACAGAAAGTGACCGGCAAGTCACGTACACAAAGTGACCGGCAAGTCACGTACACAAAGTGACCGGCAAGTCACGTACACAAAGTGACCGGCAAGTCACGTACACAAAGTGACCGGCAAGTCACGTACACAAAATAACTAAGAAATTGGGATACATGAACAGTCTGACATACTAAAACCGAATGAACACCAATAGAGTCCTCTAACAAATTAGCACACATCTTTCTCCTTCTGTTTCTGTCTCTGATACTGATTCTAGTCCTGATTCTGATTCTGGTTGATTGGTGGATCCACGGGTGATGTCACACAGGATAATGAAGATTGACAGGAGATGTCCAATGGTAGGGATCTGAAAAGATAGATAGTGGAGCAAAGAGAGAGAGAGAGAGAACAAGAACAAACAATCGCCGTGGTTTTTGAACTGTGACCTCAGTTTGACATCTTTCACATGTGTCCCAAGTTTGGTGTTGATAGCTCATTTAGTTCTTGAGTTATTGACATTTTAGTAAAACTGGCTCCTCACAGTCCAAACGTTTTGGGGCCCCTTAAGGACCCTGAATCAAAATTTCGACTTTTTTTCGAAAATTATTGTCATTGAGACTCCAGAGAATATTACTGCACTGGATTGGTCTTGATCAGGCGAAAAACCTAGGACTAGTTAGTAAAAGTAGGTTTCGGATAAAATGCACTATAGCGAAAAGATTTAATGCCGGAAATGAAATTGGAGATGTACGTTTTTTAAGTCATGAGCCAAGGATTCCAATGATATAAAGCACTTGAGATTTGGACATAGGGGTTTAGGGGTTATGGGGACAAACACGTTTTTTTGTCCGATTGCGCTGAGATTTTGAGATTGCGCAGTACTACCATCTGACCAAGTTTGAGCTCTCTAGGCCTTACGGTTTGGGCCTTACAGTTTGGGATAATACAAATCCTAACAAAAACAATAGGTTTCCAGCACTTCGTGCTTGAACCCTAATAATAATAATAATAAAAATCAGAATGAATACAATAGGTTTCCAGCGCTTCGCGCTTGAACCCTAAAAATCCTAACGAATACAATAGGTTTCCAGCGCTTCACGCTTGAATCCTAATAATAAAAATCCTAACGAAAACAATAGGATTCCAGCGCTTCGCGCTTGAACCCTAAAAATCCTAACAAATACAATAGGGTTCAAGCGCAAATTCTAAAAAGAATTACTCATGGTCCAAATGATACAAGCCAAGCACAGTGGAGGTAGTGTCGTGGCTTGGGCTTGCATGGCTTCTTTTGGAACAGACTCAATCTTATGTTTGTAGATAATGTAATGTAATGATGTAGCAGCAGAATTAAATTAGAGTTTTTTTCATTAGAAACAACATAGAAAAATTGTCTACCAATTTACAGAGAAATGCATCCAATCTAATAGTCATTTCATAATGCAGCAAGACAAAGAACATTGCCAAACAACGAAGGACTTTATCAGGGGAAATTTTTTTAGTGGCCATGTCAGCCATCAGACTTTACCTACAAATGTTAAGTGCTATTTGTCTAAATTTACTTTAAAATTTTTCATTATATGAATATTTGGACTTCTGCCTATTACATACCTGCTGTTGAAGTTTCACATATTGTGTATGCATTGTAATGTTAAATGTATAATGTAATTGTTTAATGTCAAATATTTATCTATATATTTTTATATTATATTTATATTTTATAACACAGGAAGGATGCAGATGAACTAAAGGTGGAATTATCCATGGCAAGAATGAAAACTCTTTCTGAGAGTCACAGGGTGCTTGAGTTGGAAAGGAAACTCTTTGTGGCAGAGAACGCGCTAAAGCAGGGACGCACGGACGTTATAAAGCTCCAAGTGAAAATTGAAGAACTCCAGATGAAATATGAGCCTAATGGTAATATAAAACACAAAATAAATCTCTAACATTCAAGTCTGCTCTTACTCAGTTGAAGTAAATGTATCAGTTCAAATAGTTTTAAAAATGATCAAACATATGCCTAACTTTTTATCACCTAGCTTAATATTGTGTGGAGATTAGCCTGCAGGTGTGCATGGACCTGCCTATATGCATGAGTCAACACATGCAGCATTAAATCTTTAAAACTTACAATCAGTGATATTATTGTATGTCATTATATGACAGTGCCACATGTAAAGACAGTGAGCTCTTCAACATTACCCACTCTTTCACCAGTTTTTATCCATGGAGGTGGATTTCGCTAAAACTCCTGAACTCAAAAATGAGGATATGTGGTCCTATTTGTTCCTTTTTGTCTTTACAAGTTTACCAGTTCATAAAAAAATAATGTAACAATAGAGTAGTAAAGTTTGTAAGTAACAATACATTTTTCCCCCAGAGATAAACAAGGCACAGGCTCAGAAGTGCAAGCGAGAGAAATTTCCAATTCACTTACCTTATGGGTCTGACCATAGCAGCATGGAAACTCTAGACATGAAGACCGTGCCAAGCAGGCATGAGGCTATAGATGGAGGGGCCCTTCCTTGTGATTCTGAAAATGGACTCTTGACCCCAATACAGTTATTCCAAGCTTCAAACAGTAGCTCTGGCTTGCTTCGTGACCCCAAAAGTGTTCAAATCTATGAGAATGCCCATGTCTCTATTCCTGATTTTTCAAGGTAAATATACCCCTTTGTTTACAAATTTGAATAATTATTTTAATAATTATAAATGAACAATTCTGTGTGAATAATTTTAGATACATAAGGATTTTAAGAGAAGACTTTTATTTTATTTTAAGACATTATTTAGAAATAGGTCCTTATGATGATTTTTTTTTTTTTAACAAAGTTAAGTGCTTTCTCAAATTGAGAGAAAAATTTGCAGTCATTGTGTGTTATTCATTTAATGTGATGATACATATATTCTACTTACAATAACTCTCACACCAGTTACATATGTACATACAGTATCTCACAGAAGCGAGTACAGTATACTTGCAAAAGTATTCATACCCACAGAACTTTTTCACATTTTGACACGTTACAGCCACAAACAAAAATGTATTTTATTAGGATTTTATGTGATAAACCAACACAAGGTGGCACATAATTGTGAAGTGGAAGGAAAATGATAAATGTTGTCCAATTATTTTTACAAATAAATATCTGAAAAGTGTGGCGTGCCTTTGTATTCAGCCCCACTGTGTCAATACTTTGTAGAACCACTTTTCGCTGCAATTACAGTCTTTTGGGGTATGTCTCTACCAGCTTTGCACATCTAGAGAGTGAAATTTTTGCCCATTCATCTTTGCAAAATAGCTCAAGCTCAGTCAGATTGGATGGCGAGCGTCTGTGAACAGAGACTTTTCAAGTCTCGCCACAGATTCTCAATTGGATTTAGGTCTGGACTTTGACTAGGCTATTCTAACACATGAATATGCTTTGATCTAAACCACTCCATTGTAGCTCTGGCTGTATGTTTAGGGTCATTGTCTTGCTGGAAGGTGAACCTCCGCCCCAGTCTCAGGTCTTTTGCAGACTCTAACAGGTTTTCATCTAAGATTGCCCTGTATTTGGCTCCATCCATCTTCCCATCAATTCTGACCAGCTTCCCTGTCCCTGCTGAAGAAAAGCATCCCCACAACATGATGCTGCCACCACCATGTTTCACGTTGGGGATGATGTGTTCAGGGTGATGTGCAGTGTTAGGTTTCCGCCACACATAACGTTTTGAATTTTGCCCAAAAAGTAAAATTTTGGTCTCATCTGTCCAGAGCACCTTCTTCCACATGCTTGCTGTGTCCCCCACATGGCTTGTCATAAACTGTAAACAGGATTTCTTATGGCTTTCTTCAAACAATGGCTTTCTTCTTGCCACTCTTCCATAAAGACCAGATTTGTGGAGTGCACGACTATTAGATATTTCCACCTGAGCTAGGGCTGGGCGATATGGCCGAAAACTGTATCATGGTATCAGTGTTTCATATCGGTCAATATCGATAATTATTGAACTTTTTTATGGCCCATTTAAAATAAGGACCAGGAGAAAAATATATTACAAATATAGCTGCAAGCAGCGATACCGGGGTCAAGCGGATCAGATGCGCTCAGAACATATCGCTGATGAACCATACTAAGTTTCGTAGCGATATGGCATTGCATTCGTAAAATACTGAACTGAACGTGAAAATTCAATATAGCCAACACACACACTGTGTGAGTGTGTGTGTCCCTGTGTGTGTGTCTCTGTGTGTCTGTGTGTGTGTGTGTGTGTGTGTGTCACTGTGGTGCTGGTCATTTGCACCAAGCCTCACAAGTTCCCCTGAAAGCAGAAACAGAGCTCTGTGATGCTGTGGATTTACAGGAAGACTGATGAGAGTAGAGGACACACTGAAGAGCGCTCACCACAAGGAGAAAATAAAGTGACAGCTCAGGCGCTGTCTGTTCATATGTTTACCATGAACAGACAGACAGAGTGAGTGTGTGTGTGTGAGTGTGTGTAAGTGTTTGTGTGTGTGTGAGTGAGAGAGTGTGAGTCAGTGAGTAAGTGTGCGAGTGTAAGTGTGCGAGTGTAAGTGTGCGTGTGTGTGTGTGAGTATGCGAGTGTAAGTGTGCGAGTGTGAGTGAGTGTGTGTGTGTAAGTGTGTGTGTGTTCCTCGTATGTGAAAACATACTTGGCAATAAAGACCTTTCTGATTCTGATGTTGCAAGAATTTTGCCTCTAGGCCTTACGAGTCAGCACAAAATTGGGTTTTTGGACTGTTGGTGGCACTAGAGGGTTTGAGCTAGACACATCAAAGTTGCTATAGTACCTTCTAAGACTGGCCTCTACATGGGTGCCAAATTTCATAACTTTCCTACGTACGGATCTATGGGCTGCCATTGACTTCAATGGCGGAAGAGGAATAATAATAATAATAATAATTAAAGCTGCAAGCAGCATTTCCCGGGTTCAAGCATTTAAGGCCTTTGGATTGACATGACAATATATGTCATGTCATGCTACATATGTCATGCTACAGAGGGTGCCACAATATATGTCATGTGAAGTACTCACCCGTCCAGTTTTCCCTAAAATAAACAAAGTCATATCCATTAGAGATGAGCCGGATACTCAGCTGAAACGAGTATCCGGTACGGATAAAGCACTTCTGCCGAGTACGAGTATTATATGAGTAATACGAGTCAATATCTGTACTCGGATTGTATGAAAATCATCATTGGCTAGCTGATTGTGTCAGCGTTCTGTGATAGGCTAGTCACAGCGCCCATCCCCTACAGTGATAGGCTAGTCACAGCGCCCCCTCCCCTACAGTGATAGGCTAGTCACAGTGCCCCTCCCCTACAGTGATAGGCTAGTCACAGTGCCCCTCCCCTACAGTGATAGGCTAGTCACAGCGCCCCTCCCCTACAGTGACAGGCTAGTCACAGCGCCCCTCCCCTACACACATACAGATGTATTGTGTTGCTGTGTCTCGCTCTGCTCACTCACAGTCACACACAGAACAGCTCTCTGTCTCTCCCTCAGTCACTCGGGTTCGCGGGTCTTTTCCGTTAAGGTTTAGGGTTTCTTCAGCTTTTTACTTTGGGTTGTAACGTTAATAATACGTACTTACTAACCAGTAGAGTTCTGGTAAACGTGGGTTCATTCAGACGTGGTGCTTGCTTGGTAGAATGCGACTCGCATTGCGTCTCTGCCTGTCGGAGATTTTTTTTCTTTTTTAAACCTTCAGCTGTCTCTAACCAGTAACCAGACACTGTGTGTCTGACACGTTTTTGCTGTATTTCATAAAAACAAAGGCAGTAAGGTAGTGTTATAAATATTACAAATTAATTATTACCGGTTAAAGCCCCGCCCATTTCAAGACAAGCCCCACCCACTCAGAGTTCTCGTAAGGCTCTGATTCTGAGAATCTTTGAGAATCTTTGCCTTACAAGTCAGCACAAAATTGGGTTTTTGGACTGTAGGTGGCGCTAGAGGGCTTTTTTTAAAAATGGCTGTTTTTAGTGATTTTTCCGTTATAGCGCCACAAAGTGGCCAATCGCCACGGTTTTTGAACTTTGACCTCAGTTTGACCTCTTTCACATGTGTCCCAGGTTTGGTGTTGATAGCTCATTTAGTTCCTGAGTTATTGACATTTTAGTAAAGCTGGCTCCTCACAGTCCGAATGTTTTGGGGCCCCTTAGGGACCCTGAATCAAAATTTCGACTTAAGATTATGTCAAGATTATTGACATTGAGACTCTAGAGAATATTACTGCACTGGATTGGTCTCAACCAGACGAAAAACCTAGGACTAGTTCACAAAAGTAGGTTTCAGACAAAATGCGCTATAGCGAAAAAATGTAATGACGGAGATGAAATCGGAGATATACGTTTTTTAAGTCATGAGCCAAGGATTCCAATGATATAAAGCACTTGAGATTTGGACATAGGGTTTAGGGATTATGGGGACAAACGCGTTGAGGGGCGCTGAAGCGCCCCAAATTGTCCGATTCCGCTGAGACCTTGGCCCTGAGTAACTGTGACCAGTACTACCATCTGACCAAGTTTGAGACCCTAATAAAAATCAGAAGGAATACAATAGGGTTCCGCGCTTCGTGCTTGAACCCTAAAAATCCTTACAAAAGCAATAGGTTTTGCTTCGCGCTTGAACCCCTAATAAAAATCCTAACGAAAACAATAGGTTTCCAGCGCTTCGCGCTTGAACCCTAATAATAATAAGAAAACTAACGATAACAATAGGTGTCTACGCCCCTTCGGGGCTTGACCCCTAATTGAACATTTTTATTTTAAACTTAACCTTCCTCTGATCATAATCCCTTCAGTTATTAAGACAGAAATGTCAAAAACCAGGAAAATTCAAATATTAATTTGAATATAAATTTATAATATAAATTTTATAAAAATTAAAATGTAAACATAAGTCTAAAGTCACAATGAACACTTAAAATTTATATCTTAACATTTAAGGTGCAAAATGAAAGAAAATGTAAGAAATGCTTAATAAAGTGTAATAAAATAGTGCAAAGTGTTAAATATAAACATAGAGAAACCTGAGAATTTAATGCGGGTTTAGTGCTAGGATGTTCACTAGCTGTTCACCTTCTGGTGAATAAAGTGTTTTAAAATATGTGCAGTGTTTTTTAAATATAAATAAAACTCAGGTAGACTGAGATACATCTGTAATGTAAAAAAACAAACCCGATACCATACAGTAACATAGTTTGAAATATAAAACCTGCAGAAATATGAAAAAGTAACAAGTTATTCTTACTCTAATCATACTTGAAGTTGAACTATTCAAGTATATTTTCATAGACTTAAGGCTGTAGCTATCGAATATTTTAGTAATCGAGTATTCTACTAAAAATTTCATCAATTAATCGAGTAATCTAATAAAATGTGTTTTTGCTTAATTAAAGAGCAATATTAAATATACAAGAGAAAATAAGACGGGTCTCTTAAAATGAACAACTAATTGATTTTCTTTTTTAGAAAAATGAGCTTTTATTTTTTTAAATGCATAGTATGCAAACAATATTTTCTATCAAAAATAAACATTTAGATATTACCCATTGTTTCTCTGTCTGTACTTGTACTGTGAACAATGACAAAGTTGACTGTGAAGAATTAAGTACATTTAAGTGACAAGCATTCTGGGTTTTAAATGAACCCTTTCCTGAGATGCAAAAACAAAAAATTTTATTATTTTCAAATTACTTTTTTAAAGTATCAAAACCAAGGCCTACATTAAAATAAATAGCAATAATAATAATACAAAAACACTGCCTTTAAGTCATGCAACTTAACTTTCAGAACTAAAAGATTCTAAATCTACAGCTCAGGCATAACATAAGCCTTTACTGTCTAATTTGGAATGCTTTGTGGTATTTAAGAGGCAAAAAACATGGACAGGAACTTGGACCTAGTGTCCATGCATGGTTTAACACCGAGTGCTTTAAGCATATATATATTAATCAGAATATAAAAGTCTCTCTCATCGTGTGTGTGCTTTTAAAGTCTTTTAAGGAGCATGTGATTGCAATGAAGAAAGGTAAACATATCAACATGCTCAGTACTGAGGCATGTTTCCTGCTGCTGAAAACAGACGCTCTGATGGTGTCCCAAACCTTGGACATTTTCTGTCATTTTCTCCTGTTTGTTTCTTCTCTTTGCTCACTGCCATTGTTATCGCGCCCTTCCTTTTTGCAGCCCGCATATGCCCGCGCCCTCAAATCAAAATACCGCTAACTCCTCGCGTCTCCTTCCGCTTTTACGTAAGCGCGTTGTCACACATCGCGATACATATCGTTATCGTTTTATTGCCCAGCCCTAACCTGAGCTGTGGATCTCTGCAGCTCCTCCAGAGTTACCATGGGCCTCTTTGCTGCTTTTCTGATTAATGCTCTCCTTGTACGACCTGTCAGTTTAGGTGGACGGCAATGTCTTTGTAGGCTTGCAGTTGTGCCATACTCTTTCCATTTCCGGATGATGGATTATACAGTGCTCCATGAGATGTTCAAGGCTTGGGATATTAATTTATAACCTAACCCTGCTTTAAACTTCTCCACAACTTTATCCCTGACCTGTCTGGTGTGTTCTTTGGTCTTCATGATGCTGTTTGTTCACTAATGTTCTCTAACATACTTCTGAGGGCTTCACAGAACAGCTGTATTTTATACTGAGATTAAATTACACACTGGTGCACTCTATTTACTAATGGTGACTTCTGAAGGCAGTTGGTTTCACTGGATTTTAATTAGGGGTATCAGAGTAAAGGGGGCTGAATACAAATGCACACCACACTGTAACACTGTCTCTCTTAAGGTTATGCTGGGGTGCCAGACAGATATAAATATTCTGTCAAATTATATTAAGGATGGTCAGTCCAGTCAGAAGGAGAGTGAACAAAGGACACATGTATCTTAATTCCCAATTATCACATATATCCCAAATCTTGTAAGAGTACCCTGAAATATGAAGAGAAACAAACTTTTCACAATAGTGCAAATTTTCAGTGTACTCATAATAATAGTGCACCAATTTTATCACACCACATAACACAATTCATTTAGCAATAAACACCAGCATAAACAACATCATCAACAGCAAAAAGTATTCATCTGACAGCCCTTTAGCACAGTTTAAATGGTCTGGCATGCAAAGGATTGTTCAAATAAGAATAGGGGAAAGTCACAGTCACCAGTTCATCAATAATGTCACTTAATCCATTGCTTCCAGGGAATTATGAAGAACTAACTTTCAAGCAAAGTCAAAGTCAGTTTAATGGTGCTTGTTAAGGATTGCTAGTTCTCACAACTCCACCAGCTTCCAAGAGTCATTGATTTAAATCCATTCACGATGCAAACCATCCGTGGTAAACAGCAACAGCGGCATACTCCATACACCAGTGAATTCGTTAAATAGAATTAATATCCGTTCGCTGACGTAACAGACTTTCCCCCGCAACACACAATAACACGGCTTTCTTCGAGGTGAGACTTCCGGTGAACTGCTCTCTACGTTATCTCCGCCGCTCTTTTAAGCATCTCTAGCGCCTACGTCATCACGCATCCGGGATTGCCCATGCGGACCAAAATAGATGCTATCATTGTTGTGGCTGCTTTTGCCACTACATTGCATCCTTATATTAATGAACTGCGCCATATATTAGATAAAAAATTGTAAAAATACAAATTTAATATGTGCTTATGAAAGTGCACTGTCACAACACTTCAGATATTTATTTGTAAAAAAAAAATTTGGACACCATTTATGTTTCATTCCACTTCAAAATTATGTGCCACTTTCTTTCAGTATATTTAATAAAATCCCAATAAAATACATTTTTCTATGTGGTTGTAATGTCAAAATGTGGAAAAGTTCAGTGGGTATGAATACTTTTGCAAGGCACTGTACACCCCTCACATTTTTGTAAATATTTTATTAAAACTTTTCATGTGACAACACTGTGACAGTGTCATTTCTTCAGTGTTATCACATGAAAAGATATAATAAAATATTTAAACATGTGAGGGGTGTACTCACTTCTCTGAGATACTGTACATATGTGTATTTGACCTGCCACAGCAGTATTCTTGAGTCAACATCTCAGTGTTTCATAGTCTGATAACAGAAACATTAATTTAAAGAGAAACTGATGTTAGTAAGTAAATCTTTATTTCACAGTATCTGACAAATTAGAAAGCCTAATTACCTGCTTAAAAAAAAAACACATAACCAATAAATGTACACACTCGATTATAGTTTTGACTTGAATTAATCAATAAAATACACTTGTCAGGTACAAAAAAAAAACTTCTGCTAAGTGTTATTATAAAGCAAGATTATTAAAGTAGGTTTCAAGGCATTTCCTTAAAATGCCCAGTGTAACAGATACAGTGGTGTGAAAATGTGTTTGCCACTTCCTGATTTTTTTTTTTTCTTTTGCACGTTTGTCACACTTTAATGTTTCAGATCATGAAACAAATTTAAATATTAGTCAAAGATAACACAAGGAAAAAAAATTTTTTTTAAATGAAGGTTTTGTTTTATCACACCTGAGTTCAATTTCTCTTGCCACACCCAGCCACCAATTCAGGAACAAATGAGGGAGTAATTGAGATCTATCAGTCAGTAAAAGGTTATAAAGCCTTTTCTAAAGCTTTGGGACTCCAGCGTACCATAGTGAGAGCCATTATCCACAAATGGTAAAAACATGGAACACTCGTGAACCTTCCCAGGAGTGGCCAGCTGACCAAATTACCTCAAGAACTCAGTGACGACTCATCCAAGATGTCACAAAACAACAACATCCAAAAGACTGTAAGCCTCACTTGCCTCAGTTAAGGTCAGTGTTTATGATTCCACCATAAGAAATAGACTGGGCAAAAATGGCCTGCATGGCAGAGTTCCAAGACAAAAACCGCTGCTGAGCAAAAAGAACATAAAGGCTCATCTCAGATTTGCCATAAAACATCTTGGTCCCAAAGACCTTTGGGAAAATACTGTGTGGACTGATAAGACAAATGTCGAACGTTTTGGAGGGTGTGTCCCCATTACATCTGGTGTAAAAGTAACACTACATTTCATAAAAAGAGCATCATACTAACAGTAAAATATGGTGGTGGTATTATGATGTTCTGGGGCTGTTTTGCTGCTTCAGGACCTGGACTTGCTGTGATGAATGGAACTATGAATTCTGCTGTCTACTAAAAAATCCTGAGGGACATCTGTATCTGTTTGTGACCTCAAGCTGAAGAGAACTTGGGTTCTGCAGCAGGACAATGATCCAAAACACACCAGCAAGTCCACCTCTGAATGGCTGAAGAAAAACAAAATGAAGACTTTGGAGTGGCCTAGTCAAAGTCCTGACCTGAATCCTATTGAGATGCTGTGGCATGACCTAAAAAAGGCGGTTCATGCTTGAAATCCCTCCAATGTGGCTGAATTACATTAATTCTGCGGTGATTAGTGGACCAAAATTCCTCCACAGTGCTGTAACAGACATTGCAAGTTATCGCAAACACTTGATTGCAGTTCTTGCTGCTAAGGGTGGCCCAACCAGTTATAACCAGTTAATAATAAACCAGTTAATAATAAAAACATTCATTTAAAAACTGCATGATGTTTACTTGTGTTCTTTTTGACTAATATTTAAACTTGTTTGATGATCTAAAACATTAAAGTATGACAAACGTGCAAGAAAATACAAAATCAGGAAGGGGCAAACACATTTTCACACCACTGTACCTCCCCATCATTCTTATTACAAGTTGATCTTTGTTTAATCTGTCCAGACAGTCCATAACTGTATACAGGCATTTTTTAAATGCCAAATCTGGTCTGAGGCTTACCAACAGGATTACATTTTGTGCTAAATCCTCTGTACTTGAGGGTTTTTTCTCCTTCTTCATAAAAGAAGTCATCTAACACATTTGATTACTGGTCTCCTTCCGGCCTTTTGGTGTTCCTGAGCTCAACAATGCACCTTTTCTGTTTAAGGATGTTCTAAATCTACTTATTTTACTTGGAGGGACTCTACAAAGACCATATTTATACAAAGAAAAACTTTCACTTTCATAGCTTCTTTATAATGCATTTTGTTTCATCTGTAAGCCTCTGTTCTGGTATTTTTTTTATTTATTTACTTACTATTTTTTCATTGCTTTATTTAATAGAGAAAGACATTTAGTTCAACATAACTAAATGCATGGAGGTGTCATTGAAATGGCCACTATTGTATATGTCATCCAACAACATGCAAAAACAGAATCTACATTATGTTGCCTTTGTGGGGACCAGCCTCATTTGTTTTGATCATTGATGTGTTTTTTCCCCCCCACATTTAGGTCTTCAGTGAAAGATGGCATTAGCACAGCAGAGCATAAAATGATAAAATGGGATGAGGAAGGAGACTGGAAATCCGACAGGTCTAAGAAGTATCAAGCACCTGTTCATGTTGATTCAGAGAACACCATAGAAAGACAGTGTGCTCAACAGTAGAAATTTAGTCTGGGCTGCACATAGTTGTTAATTTTGCTAAAATGATTTTTCAAACATATTAGACAATAAATGTTAACAGACAACAACTTGTGGTGTGTAGCTGAGTGTGTGTGTTATTGATGTAAACTACAGTGATGCCTCGAGATACGAGTGCTCTGACATACAAATTTTTGGAGATACGAGCTGTGATTCGACCATATTTTTGGCTTGAGATACGAGCAAATTTTTGAGATCCGAGCCGACGCCGCCGAAACAAAGATCCCCAACAACCACGTGTGCTCTGTTTCCCCCGTCTCAGCTTCCCGCATCTCACTCGGTTAAAGACGCCTTTCCACTGCACACGACAAACGACGGCCAAACAGGAAGTCATTCATTTCCTATGGAGAATCGCAAAGGCGCTGCGTGAGGTGCCGACCATCTGCGGATCCGTAATTTTCGGATCCGTTTTGAGCATTGGATCCGTTAAAAAAATTTAACTTGTGCGACTACACCGCATCCGATATGCCGACCGGACAGGTTTTTATTTAAACGACCGGCAGATGTTAGTGAGGAAAGAGTGACAAAAAAGGCAAAAACAAGTGAAGAGAAAAGCGATGAAGAAAATTAAGCAAAATTAATGTAAAGAAAACAGAAATTGTAGCAATTAAGTTCAGTTAAGAGAATTTCAGTTCTGTCAGGACCACTTTGTCAAAAGAGAATTTATTAGATGATATGCATACAGTTAGTGTTGGCGGTATGGTTCTGTTCTGGACAAGAATCCACGCTTGTCCGCATGCATGGACAGATCGGAGAAAGCAGCGAAAATAGAATAGACCCCCGTATAACAGAACCACTAATCATGCATAGTATTAGATATGCTCACTTACGTGTTTTTGGAAAGTAATAAGTGAATGAATGGATAAACAAATAATTAAATAATTAGAGAGAGAGGAGAGAGAGAGAAATATATGTGGAGATTTATGACGTAAACTGGTACAACGAACACAGGTTCCGGCATGATGGAGTCGGGGTTGGAGGAGGGAGTTTAAATCAGCGAAGCAGCAGCGAAGCAGCAGCGAAGCAGCAGCGAAGCAGCAGCGAAGCAGCAGCGAAGCAGCAGCGAAGCAGCAGCGAAGCAGCAGCGAAGCAGCAGCGAAGCAGCAGCGAAGCAGCAGCGAAGCAGCAGCGAAGCAGCAGCGAAGCAGCAGCGAAGCAGCAGCGAAGCAGCGAAAACAGCAGCGAAGTGCTAGAAAGCGGCTCAATGAATGGGAATTTAAATGGTCGGGTAATATGGATGTCGTAACCGGATTGGTGCGCGTCGTGGACAGCTGATTAACAGCTGATGCACGCTTGATGACGTGGCCTGCCAGAACTGACATGATGCTTGATTTAAGTTCGTTAATTTTAGTGAAGTTTAGAAGTTCCATTTAAGTGTAATGTAGCGAGTAAGTGAACGAAAGCGAAAGTGTACGTACGACAAAATTCCTCCTGTTTAATCCTCCCTCAACCTCCGTGTGCATCTTCCGTAAAGTAAAACCAGTTTATTTTTTTAACACTTTTATTACTGTATGTTTTTATACAATATTTGTCATTTATAAATACAGGTACTGTACATTTTTCATATTCATATTCAGGATTTCAATTAATTTAAACGGGGAAAATTGTTTTGAGATACGAGCAGTCACAGAACGAATTAAACTCGTATCTTGAGGCATCACTGTATTGTTTGCAAAGTTTGCTGCTTCAGAATTTGATTATTTTTCCATGTTTCTATAAAATATTAAAAATTAAAATTAAATTAAAAATTTAGTTTTAAAGCCTTTTATTGGCAAAAACATTTAATATATGCAAACAGTCAATATTTACAACGTTGACCTGTGTTCATAACATTTGCAATTTGCTCTGGCATGCTGGATATAAGCTTCTGGGTCAAAACCTGACTAATGGCAATCCATTTTTGCGTCATTAGTGCTCAGAGTTTATCACAGTTTGTGGGCTTCTGCTTGTTCACTCCCCTTTTGAGGATTGACCAGAGGTTCTTAAAGGGATTGAGATCCACGGATCCGAAATTTCTCAATGTAATGATCTTTGAGCCACTTAATTGTCACTCTTGCCTTGTGAAAAGGTATGCCATCATGCTGGAAAATGCACATATCACCAGATTGCTCCTGGATCATTGGGAGGAGTTGCTCTTGTAGGAAGTTTTGATACCATTTTTTTTTTTTATACATGGCAGTGTTTTGGGGCTGAAATGTGAATAATCCCACTCCCTTGGTTGAAAAGAAACCCCACACATTGATGGTCTAAGGATCATTTACTGTTGGCATGACACATGACTCATTTCAGCATTCACTTTTGCTTCTTCAGACAGTCGATTTTCCAGATGTCCCAAACAGTTGGATTTTCTGCAGAATTTTAGTCTGTCTTTGATGTTTGTCTAGGAGAGAAGTGGCTTCTTTGCTGCCCTTCTTGATACCAGGCCATCGTCCAAAAGTCTTTATCTCATTCTGCGTGCAGATGCACTCACTCCCACCTGCTGCCATTCCTTTGCAAGCTCTGCACTGCTGGTGACACGATTCTGTATCTGACTCCTCAGGAGGAGACGGTCCTTGCTTTTACTGGAACATCCTGATGTCTTCTTCACTGCAGTTGAACCTCTCTCCTTGGAAGTTTTTGATGATCTGGTAAATAGTGCTTTCTGGTGCAATATTCTTTTTAGCAATTTCTTTGCATGTGAGGCCATTTTGATGAAAAGCAATGATAGCTGCGTGTCTTTGTTTGTAGGTAACATTGCTAAAAATTATCCCTTTATAGTAATCAGTCTCCTCTTAAAATCCAAAAAGGATTTACTTTTATTTAAAATGCATCTGATCACTTTTCAAAATAATCTAGAGACAATTGGAATAAAAACCACAACAGCTTACGCAGCAAACATGAAATGTATGGCAGTAAAACACACTGGCAAACTTTTGTCATGAGTGTGTGTGTCTGTATAAATATAAAATATATATAAATTTAACTTTTCTATGACATTCTATATGTGTGAATCTTCGGTGGCTTAGTAGTTAGCACGTTCGCCTCACACCTCCAGGGTTGGGGGTTTGATTCCCTCCTCCACTTTGTGTGTGTGGAGTTTGCATGTTCTCCCCGTGCCTTGGGGGTTTCCTCCGGGTACTCCGGTTTCCTCCTCCGGTCCAAAGACACGCATGGTAGGTTGATTGGCATCTCTGGAAAATTGTCCGTAGTGTGTGATTGCGTGAGTGAATGAGTGTGTGTGTGTGCCCTGCGATGGGTTGGCACTTTGTCCAGGGTGTATCCTGCCTTGATGCCCGATGACGTGTGCATCTTGATAAATTAGAATGTCATAGTAAAGTTTATTTCAGTAGTTCAACTCAAATAGTGAAACTTGTGTATTATTATATAAATTCAGTACACAGACTGAAGTAATTTAAGTCTTTGGTTCTTTTAATTGTGGTGATTTTGGCTCACATTTAACAAAAAAACACCAATTCACTGCCACAAAAAAATTTAATACTTCATAAGACCAATTAAAAAAAAAACATTTGGAAAATCTGGAAAGTATGTTCATTTTACTGTATATGTACTCAAAACTTGGTGTAGGGGCTTTGTTTTCTTTAATTACTGCCTCAATTTGGTGTGGCATAGAGGTGATCAGTCTGTGGCACTGCTGAGGTGGCAGCCCATGGAAGCCCAGGTTTCTTTGACAGTGGCTTTCAGCTCATCTGTATTTTTTTGGTCCCTTGTTTCTCATTTTCCCCTTTACAATACCCCGTAAATTCTCTATATGGTTCAGGTGTGGTGAGTTTGCTGGCCAATTAAGAACAGGGATCCCATGGTCCTTAAACCCGGTACTGGTAGCTTTGGCACTGTGTGCAGGTGCCAAGTCCTGTTGAAAAATGAAATCTGCATCTCCATAAAGTTGGTCAGCAGCAGGAAGCATGAAGTGCTCTAAAACTTCCTGGTATACAGCTGCATTGACCTTGGACCTCAGAAAACACAGTGGACCAACACCAGCAGATGACTGTTGGCACCCCAAACCATCACTGACTGTGGAAACTTTACACTGGACCTCAAGCAACGTGGATTGTGTGCCTCTCCTCTCTTCATCCAGACTCTGGGACCCTGATTTCCAAAGGCAATACAAAATTTACTTTCATCAGAGAACATAACTTTGGACCACTCAGCACCAGTCCAGTCCTTTTTGTCTATAGCCCAGGCGAGACGCTTCTGACGCTCTCTGTGCACTTCATGCTTCCTGCTGCTGACCAACTTTATGGAGATGCAGATTTCATTTACCAACAGGACTTGGCACCTGCACACAGTGCCAAAGCTACCAGTACCTGGTTTAAGGACCATGGTATCCCTGTCAAAATTCAATCATCAAAATTAAAATAAATAAACATTTGAAATATCAGTCTGTGTGTAATGAGTGATTATAATATTCAAGTTTCACTTTTTGAATGGAATTAGTGAAATAAATCAACTTTTTGATGATATTCTAATTATATAACCAGAACCTGTGTACAGTATATATACACAAACACACAGTGCATCTCGAAACAGGGGCTATTTTAATCAGCACAGTGTAGCGATTTTGGCTCGCAAAGCAAGGTAAATATTTATAAGTAATTATAACGTGTTATAGTGACTCCTAAATATTTTAACCTAAGTTAAAATTGATGGTAATGGAATTAATGTTACACTTATTTGGTCTGTTCGTCCGGTGAACAGGCCGTGTAACCTTTATTAATTCTATGAGGGCGGTATCTTCCCTTTTACTTTATACCGTAATTTTAATTAAATTTACTTAATAGAGCATGTAATTCAGACCAGATGTTGCAGGTACCTTACGTTTGTGAGCGATACTCAGAGACAATCACTTGTGGAACAAAAATATGGCGTTTAATGAATGATACAAACACAACATAAAACTAACTACACAAACAAACAAAAGAAATAGAGAAAACAAAAATGAAAATAAAATGCACAAAAGAAATTGAAATTGGGGAAAGGGAGGAAGAGACTGGAAAAGAAGAAATTGGAAAGGAAGGAAAGGAATGGCAAGCTTAGACTCCAAAATTAATCACACCCTGACTGGGAAATCGTCACAGAAACTTAAATTCGCCTTAAAATTCAATGCGAGATTCCTGCTTGAAATACGCATCTAAATTGATTGGTAGAGGAAACGGTTACTTGCATTGGCTTGCGGCACAAGAGTCTGGATGCAACGGAGAAATCGCAGTCAGGATGGGGTCAGACGTTTTTCCTGAGGATGGTTCTGGGAAGTGGAGCTTCTGGGAAGTGGAGTTCTCTGAAGGAAGATGGAGTTGTCTCTAAGCTGTTCCGAAAATCTGACCACGGATTGGTGGTGTTTGTGACAATTTAAAGGTCCCGAACTCCACCCATCTTTGGGGACATGGCCAATACTACGATTTCGGAGGGAAAAACTCTTTGTTTCAGGTGTCTGTGGGCGTGGTTTAGCTATCAAATTTTTAGATGACTTTAAAGTTTTTATCCAAGGTGTATTAAGATGGTATAGCGCCTTTCGTGCTCAAATAAAATACACCATTGATTGAAAAATGAGTAACTGATAATTTTGTGGTCATTTGGATACTAAACATGAAGGGGAATGACAGTATAAAGGCAGCGGTACATTATATACACAGATCAGTAATCAAACTGTAACTGATGTTAATACGATATTGTGTTCTGATAAAGGAGAAAGAGACAAAAGTGAAACACAAAAGAAAACAAAATGCATTTGCATTAGGGAAGTGAAAACAGATAATTTTGTATACATTCTGACATTAAAGAATGTCGGTAATTAAAGTATAACTGATGTTAATACAGTGTTGTGTTCTGATACCTAAATAAAATACACCCTTTTCAGGAAAGTAAGGAGCAAGTAATTTTAAGTCAGGCAAGCCTTAACAGATGAAGCACATTACAACAGGGTTATAAGAATAAGAATCTTAGAGTATCTTATCTACTTGTTTTATTAGTAAAAAAGGAATGTCCCATTGTGTTGTGTGTGTGTGTGTGTGTGTGTATGCGTTTGCAGGGGAGTGTGTGTGTGTGTGTGTGTGTGTGTGTTTGGTTGAGGTCCCTATGAGTTCAATCAGAGAAACAGCGTGGTCTTATCTGGTCTTTGTGTAGGATCCCAGACCTCCTGGAGCCAGGTGTGTGTGACACTGTGGAATATGGCCCTCAATAAAATCGTAAAACTGGGTTGCTCATTGGTTGATTGAAGAATAGATGCCGAAGTTTAGGGTGCCTTGGATATGAAATCTAAATGACTTGTACCAGACGCTACAACAGTGTCATAAGTAGAGACACATTTAAATGAATATCAAACAGATCACGAAGATCTGTTGATTAAACAGGTAGAATTAGGTGTAGTACTGCTTGGTTGAAATAAAAACCACCCACAATGGTCCTTTTGGGTATTAGACATGTAGAATATGAATGAAAAAACTCTTATGTGCTTGATACACACACACATATTTAACATTCAAAAAAATTATTATAAAATTGTCTAAAGACAATGGACTCTGCCCTAGTAATATAGTGATATAATGATTGGTCACATCTGCCCTAGTGATATAAGCGTGTCTGTATTCTGCAAAGGTCATCTTTAGGGTTCAAGCGCGAAGCGCTGGAACACTATTGTATTCGTTCTGATTTTTATTATTAGGGCTCAAGCGCGAAGCACTGGAAACCTATTGTTTTTGTTAGGATTTTTATTAGGGTTCAAGCGCGAAGCGCTGGAACACTATTGTATTCGTTCTGATTTTTATTAGGGTTCAAGCGCAAAGCGCTGGAACACTATTGTATTTGCTCTAATCTCATTAGGGTTCAAGCGCGAAGCGCTGGAAACCTATTGTTTTTGTTCTGATTTTTATTATTATTATTATCAGGGTTCAAGCGCGAAGCGCTGGAAACCTATTGTTTTTGTTAGGATTTTTATTATTAGGGTTCAAGCGCGAAGCGCTGGAAACCTATTGTTTTTGTTAGGATTATTATTATTATTATTATTATTATTATTCCGCCCTAGAAACGATCGTGCAGCCCAAACCGTAAGGCCTAGAGAGCTCAAACTTGGTCAGATGGTAGTACTGGTCACAGTTACTCAGGGCCAAGGTTTCAGCGGAATCGGACAATTTGGGGCACTTCAGCGCCCCAAAACGCGTTTGTCCCCATAACCCCTAAACCTCTAAAACCCCTATGTCCAAATCTCAAGTGCTTTATATCATTGGAATCTACTTGGTGGCGCTATAACAGAAAAATCACTAAAAACAGCCCTTTTTAAAAAAAAGCCCTCTATTCTTTGCTGACTCTTCACTCTGCTGATTCTTTGCTATTCTTTGCTGACACGGTTTTTGAACTGTGACCTCAGTTTGACCTCTTTCACATGTGTCCCAAGTTTGGTGTTGATAGCTCATTTAGTTCTTGAGTTATTATTGTCAAATTATTGTCATTGAGACTCCAGAGAATATTACTACACTGGATTGGTCTTGATCAGGCGAAGAACCTAGGACTAGTTAGCAAAAGTAGGTTTCGGATAAAATGCGCTATAGCGAAAAAATTTAATGGCGGAAATGAAATTGGAGATATACGTTTTTTAAGTCATGAGCCAAGGATTCCAATGATATAAAGCACTCGAGATTTGGACATAGGGGTTTGTCTTGAAATGGGCGGGGCTTTAAGAGGTAATAATTAATTTGTAATATTTATAACACTAGCTTACTGCCTTTATGTTTTTATGAAATACAGCAAAAACGTGTCAGACACACAGTGTCTGGTTACTGGTTAGAGACAGCTGAAGGTTTAAAAAAGAAAAAAAATCTCCGACAGGCAGAGACGCAATGCGAGTCGCATTCTACCAAGCAAGCACCACGTCTGAACGAACCCACGTTTACCAGAACTCTACTGGTTAGTAAGTACGTATTATTAACGTTACAACCCGAAGTAAAAAGCTGAAGAAACCCTAAACGTTAACGGAAAAGACCCGCGAACCCGAGTGACTGAGGGAGAGACAGAGAGCTGTTCTGTGTGTGACTGTGAGTGAGCAGAGCGAGACACAGCAACACAATACATCTGTATGTGTGTAGGGGAGGGGCGCTGTGACTAGCCTATCACTGTAGGGGAGGGGCGCTGTGACTAGCCTATCACAGAACGCTGACACAATCAGCTAGCCAATGATGATTTTCATACAATCCGAGCACAGATATTGACTCGTATTACTCGTATAATAATCGTACTCGGCAGAAGTGCTTTATCCATACGGGATACTCGTTTCAGCCAAGTATCTGGCCCATCTCTAATGGATATGACTTTGTTTATTTTAGGGAAAACTGGACGGGTGAGTACTTCACATGACATATGTTGTGGCACCCTCTGTAGCATGACATGACATATATTGTCATGTCAATCCAAAGGCCTTAAACGCTTGAACCCGGGAAATGCTGCTTGCAGCTTTAATTATTATTATTATTATTCCGCCCTAGAAATGATCGTGCAGCCCAAACCGTAAGGCCTAGAGAGCTCAAACTTGGTCAGATGGTAGTACTGGTCACAGTTACTCAGGGCCAAGGACTCAGCGAAATCGGCCAATCTGGGGCGCTTCAGCGCCCCTCAATGCGTTTGTGCCCATAACTGCCAAACCGTATGTCCAAATTTCAAGTGCTTTATATCATTGGAATCCTTGGCTCATGACTTAAAAAACGTATATCTCCGATTTCATTTCCGGCATTAAATTTTTTCGCTATAGCGCATTTTGTCTGAAACCTACTTTTGCTAACTAGTCCTAGGTTTTTCGCCTGGTCGAGACCAATCCAGTGCAGTAATATTCTCTGGGGTCTCAGTGTCAATGACAATAATTTTCGAAAAAAAGTCGAAATTTTGATTCAGGATCCCTAAGGGGCCCCAAGTAAATGTCAATAACTCAAGAACTAAATGAGCTATCAACACCAAACGTGGGACACATGTGAAAGAGGTCAAACTGAGGTCACAGTTCAAAAACCCGGCGATTGGCCACTTGGTGGCGCTATAACGGAAAAATCACCAAAAACAGCCCTTTTTAAAAAAAGCCCTCTAGCGCCACCAACAGTCCAAAAACCCAAGATTCTGATTCTCAGAATCAGAATCTTAAGAATTCGGTCACTTTGTGTATGTGACTTGGGGGTCACTCGTTCTGCATCTGGGTGCTTGTGTTTCTTCGCTTTATGGATATGACTTTGTTTATTTTAGGGAAAACTGGACAGGTGAGTACTTCACATGACATATGTTGTGGCACCCTCTGAAGCATGACATATGTAGCATGACATGACATATATTGTGGCACCCTCTGTAACTTGCGGGTCACTTTGTGTATGTGAAAATCCTTTAAGGCCTTAAACTCCCTAAAGGCCTTAAATGCTTGAACCTGGGAAATGCTGCTTGCAGCTTTAATTATTAGGGTTCAAGCGTGAAGCGCTGGAACACTATTGTATTTGTTCTGATTTTTAGGGGTCAAGCCCCGAAGGGGCGTAGACACCTATTGTTATCGTTAGTTTTCTTCTTATTATTATTATTATTAGGGGTCAAGCCCCGAAGGGGCATAGACACCTATTGTTATCGTTAGTTTTCTTATTTGGGGTCAAGCCCCGAAGGGGCGTAGACACCTATTGTTATCGTTAGTTTTATTATTATTATTATTATTATTATTATTATTATTATTATTATTATTATTATTATTCTGTCCGTCATTGAAGTCAATGGCAGCCCATAGAACCGTACGTAGGAAAGTTATGAAATTTGGCACACATGTAGAGGCCAGTCTTAGAAGTTACTGTAGCAACTTTGGTGTGTCTAGCTCAAACCCTCTAGCGCCACCAACAGTCCAAAAACTCAATTTTGTGCTGAATCGTAAGGCCTAGAGGCAAAATTCTTGCAACATCAGAATCAGAATCAGAATCACAAAGGTCTTTATTGCCAAGTATGTTTAGGCAAAATTCTTGCA